>NC_134826.1:52666791-52726703 GCF_004210375.1 Tachypleus tridentatus | reverse complement strand
TTTTATTTCTTGAAATTATTTGATTGACATTAAGTTCTAGAAGTGTTCTGTTGCATCCATGAGAATATATTTGTTTTGTTTTTATGCTAAAATTTCAATACTTTGTACTAAAGTAGTGCGAATGTGAAGCAGCATTGAATTAATACTCATCTTATTAACAATAATTCTATGATATATCAAACTCTTCTCAACATTTGATTTTCGTCGAATTTACGACAATTGTTCATCAAGTGCAAAATACCATGATAACAACTCAGTTTAGTTAGAATACTCTTTATATTGACCACGTGCTCCACTATGACTCAGCGGGTAAGTCTGCAAGCTACACGTTAAAATTCGGATTTCAGTGCCAATGATGTGTAGAGCACCGATAATCCGTTACGCAGTTTTGCGCTTAACAACAAACGGACCAAATTAATAAACAAATTATTAATCAATAATTAAACCCAATGAATACTAATAATACATTAGCTTATCTGTTTTCTTTAGCCAATCAAGTTAAACAATATCCATCATACAGACCATAATACATTTCAATCGTAATAAAGCCGCCACCATGTTCTGCGATAGCACAACTGATATTAAACATTAAGTTCTAGTTTATAACTCCTCAATAGTCTTGTTCTAGTCAAACTTATCTTAGTAAACATTCTTATGTTGATACACGTGCACACATGACGTCTCAGCAGGACGAGAGTCAGGAGCGTCGAATCGCATTACTGAACATGCTCGTCTTTTCAGCCATGAGAATGAGGGCGTGTAATATTATGATCAATCCCACTATTCATTAGTTCGATTCGCTTCTTCTTTTTGGGTATTTGGGTATGTTAAAAATTTGTATACCCAGGAGGATCAGGTGCAGAAAGACCTCTTCCTCCGATTCATTAGTCAAGAGTTTGTTTGTTGGTATTTTAACGCAAAGCTACACGAGCTGTCTGCTAGCGGCCCCATTTAGCAGTGTAAAACTAGAGGGAGAGCTAGTCATCACCACCCACCGCCACTTGAGCTACCCTTTACCAACGAATAGTGGGATTGACCGTCACATGATAAAGTCCCCATGGCTGAAAGGGCGAGCATGTTTGGTGCGACCGGGATTCGAATCCGCGACCCTCGGATTATGAGTCGAACGCCTTAATCCATGTGGCCATACCGGGCCTGTTTGTCATGTAATTGGTTTATTTATTTTGTGTATATTTGTACAACCTACTTATGTAATTCTCAATTCAAATCAAGAGGGCCCGGCATGGTCAGGTGGTTAACGCACTCGACTCGTAATCCGAGAGTCCCGTCCCACCAAACATACTCGCACTTTCAGTCGGGGGGGCGTTATAATATGACGGTCAATCCTACTATTTGTTGGTAAAAGAGTAGCCCAAGAGTTGGCGGTGGTTGGTGATGACTAGCTGTCTTTTTCCCTCTAGGCTTACACTGCAAAATTAGGGACTGCTAGCGCAGATAGCCCCCAGTGTCGCTTCGCGCGAAATTCGAAACAGACACACCAAATCAAGTCAGGAGCAAAACTGTCCACTTTGGGGATAGAACATTCTGAGTATGTAGTCACTCTAGAAAATTCAAAAAACTCACTCACTTTGACCTGGTCAGCAGGTTATAATTGAACTGACTTTAGAGTGCTAGAGATCTGTATACTCTTCAATTATGACAGATAATTTCACTAAGATTAAATAATTAAATAAGACTAGCTCCGAACAGCGAACAATCATTTTATGTGAGTACATTAACTAACCCTTACGCGTGAGTATCTGTTTGGAGTATTAACGTGATGTCAGCATAGGCGGTGCTGGATATGCGAGGTCGAAAAGCGAGAATCACGTGACCCTGAGATCATTAGCTGATTTTACACCTGACAAAAATTCAACATTTATTTCATTTGGGAGAGAGGGGCTATCGTATACAGCGTACATCCTTAATGCACGTGAATAGTTTGAGGAAACTGATGTATAAGTGCTTAAGTCGTTATTGTACGGTAAAATATGAGTTTTATGTTATGTATAAGAAATGAAATTGATTCTTATCATAACGTGATGTTTTAAATAATATATCAACTTTTTAAATAACATACTGTATCAACTGTGCCGTTCCATTTATTGCTTTTAACAACTTTGCTTCAACTGTATATATATATATAACATAAGAAGTAATGTCATATATAACACAAGAAGCAATGCATATATCCTTATGTCTCTAGTAACAGGATATCGTGTAAAAGGTGGGAAGGAACGTGCGCAAGCAACTTAATTAAAATACTTAACTTGTTGCTGTCTCTCTTGGCCTGGTTTTAGGTCTCTTTAGACATGTGACGATCGGGTGCAACGGATACAGGCCCTACAGAAGGAAAGTTGAAAGTGAGCTAAAAAAAGGGATTTTTAAGAAACATTAGTGTAAAGACAGCCCTTTGTGTCCCTGAGTAAGGATGTTAAAGTTGATCAGGAGATTCGGAATTAATCCATTGCATTATTAATGATTCTCCAATTATGACAGGCCTACCTCAAGGCCGATATGGTAACAGTAATCCAGATAACAGTCCATTTGTGGCCTTGGAAGGTTTATAAACACAGCTGAAAATGCGTTTTCGGTGTTTAATGGACAGCGGCTCGTTAGAGAAGTGTTAGAAAGTCCACCCCGCCACGAGGTCGTATGCATAAGACGTCCTCAAGCAAGAAACTTTAATTGTCTACTGTTAACGATAATTATACACCACATCATTAGCAGTTGGTTCTAATATTTCAGAAGAATTGGCATTTATATTCGTGTAATAATTATACATTAAGTTCCATTATGATGTCTCTATAATTACATGTTCGTCAGGTAAGCCTACTTGGGCATGTTTTCGACAGTTAATGCAACTTATGATCAGTGAACCAATTTTATACGACATTTTACAAGCTGATTTGATTTATTCGGAATTTTCTCTCGGAGATAATGTTCTATATTTGAACATTAAAGAAAAGTGAATGTGTATATATATAGTTTGAGACTGGGTTGAGTAGGGATACAAATGTGTTAAAATAGTTTATCTCAGTTTACACGTCTGGTGAATGTGGTCATGATCGGGGCAAAGCCAACATTACAGGAGCATGTCTTTCAAAACAAAAAAATCATGTGATTTACACGAAAGTTTACTTAAATAAACAGGTACTGATCCTTTACACTTTCTCTTAAAATATTGGGTGGGTGTCCAACCCCTTCTCCTCACCTACCTCCGTGACTACGTACTCTCAATAACATATTTACTACAATTCGTGTTGGTTATCTTCAACATAACGCGTGTTCTACAGTAGCGTTTGTAAATTCTGTGACATATTATGTGAGTGTTAGCGTGACAACACCTTTCACATCTGTCAGCTGGACAGTGGAGTTTTACCTTATTTAACAGCTTCAGTTTTATCGCTAACATCAGTGCTTGTCGTTTTACACTCCACCACTAATAGATAATTTCATGCTGTGGTTCTTCGTATGAGATACACTGACCCAGATGTCTTCTGTAAGGTATACACTTTGATGAGTGGGTTACCCACCACAGAAATAGCCATCTGGAAGCTCAGGTTTGAAAAACTAGTTCAGCTAGACAGAAGAGAAGAAGATTTCTGTGTTTGGATACCTTAGATACATCTAGGTTTTATTGGTGTTTTATATGTATGATCCCAGGAGCTGTAGATGTTGAATACCTTACATACATGTAGGTTTTATTGGTGTTATATATGTATGATCCCAGGAGCTGTAGATGTTGAATATCTTACATACATCTAGGTTTTATTGGTGTTTTATATGTATGATCCCAGGAGCTATAGATGTTGAATACCTTACATACATTTAGGTTTTATTGGTGTTATATATGTATGATCCCAGGAGCTGTAGATGTTGAATATCTTACATACATCTAGGTTTTATTGGTGTTATATATGTATGATCCCAGGAGCTGTAGATGTTGGATACCTTACATACATCTAGGTTTTATTGGTGTTATATATATATGATCCCAGGAGCTGTAGATCTTGGATACCTTACACTCATATAGGTTTTATTGGTGTTATATATGTATGATCCCAGGAACTGTAGATGTTGGATACCTTTCATATGTGTAGGCTTTATTGATGGTACATATTTGTGAATCTTCAGTAAGTTTTAGTTTTCATTAGCCCGTATAAATTAGTTTTGTATATACGATATTTGTGAAATACAAGGAAACAATGTTACTCAAAGTGGCTTGTCATCTATTGTTTGTTAATAAACAACAGAAGGAGAGAAAAATCGTAAGCGGTATAATTAGGTAGATAGCTATTTAATCTTTAGTTCAGGAAAAAATAAAGATAGGTAAATAAGTAGGAGAAATGTAGTAGGTAGGTTGACAAGAAATAAAGGTAGGTAAATAAATAGGAGTTATGTAGTGGGTTTGTTTTTTTAATTTTGCGCAAAGCTACACGAGGACTATCTGCGCTAGCCGTCCCTAATTTAGTAGTGTAAGACTAGAAAGAAGGCAGTTAGTCATCACCACCCACCGCCAACTCATGAGCTACTCTTTTTACCAACTAATAGTGGGATTGATCGTAACTTTATAACGCCCCCACGGCTGAAAGGGCGAGCATGTTTGGGGTGATTGGAATTCGAACCCGCGACCTTCGGATTACGAGTCGAGTGCCTTAACCACCTGGCCATGCCGGGCCATATAGTAAGGTAGGTAAATGGGTTGACATGAAATATAGGTAGGTAAATAAGTAGGATATATGTAGTAGGTAGGTAAGTGGGTTGACCAGACAGCGAATGTATATAATTCGTGGATTCGCGGGTCTTTTACAGATGTAGTTGTCAAAGAAATATAGTTACGTCAAATAAATGTTACATTATCAGTTGTCTACATCTCGGTCCAACCACATAACAACGCTACATTATCAGTTGTCTACATCTCGGTCCAACCACATAACAACGTTACATTATCAGTTGTCTACATCTCGGTCCAACCACGTAACAACGTTACATTATCAGTTGTCTACATCTCGGTCCAACCACGTAACAACGTTACATTATCAGTTGTCTACATCTCGGTCCAACCACGTAACAACGTTACATTATCAGTTGTCTACATCTCGGTCCAACCACGTAACAACGTTACATTATCAGTTGTCTACATCTCGGTCCAATCACATAACAACGTTACATTATCAGTTGTCTACATCTCTGCAACAGTTATTTAATTTTTTCTTTTATTTGTTACTAAAATAATTTCAGCGTTACTCTTTATGAAAGTTGAATCTGAAGTTCAATTAAAAAAATAAGAAACCGATTTGTGTGCGCGTGTCACGAAGGCGGGAAATCAACAAAACATGTTAAGGCTGGTATCGATTTTTTATTGGAATATGCAAATTGAGTAGAACACATAACATTTGTCTTGAACCGAGCGACAACCATTGTTTCAGTATTCATTGTTGTGAAATTCTGAAACAGCGTACGCACGATAAAGTTATTTGTTTAACTATGTATGAATCTTTAAGCATTAAGCTGGTAAGGGGCTAGCGAGATCTCATCACTGGAGATGTGTGGAGGTGCCCTGACCGAATCAGCTGTGTCCCCGTCCCCGTCACAGAATGTGATTAAAGACCCAGTCTTCATTTGCATAGCAATGAGAAATTAATAAGGTGAATAATGGAATTCTCCCAAACAACACTGAATGGAAGGCCCATTAAGCAGGTCTTGCAATTTGGAGTTAGTCCCCTGTAAAATTTAAATGATGAACTCGGTGTTCAGGTCCCCTCTGGGGGGCTCTGTGTCGCCGTAACGTGCTGAAAACAATAGCAGGTAAACGAACGAGACGGGGTGGGATAATAATATGAAGACAAGTAGTTCTTACAAGAAGAATGAGTTTATTTAACATATCATTGTTTGATTTTGTTTCTTTCCGTTTTTTATTTTAATTTCTTAAGTTGTTTGGAGAAGAAAAACTGTGGTAAATGAAAACTTGACGATGTACGAAAGAAACTAAATTAAATGAGTTTCTATGGAAGATAATAGTCTGTGTTTCAGTGTCTAATTAGCATATTTTTCTCTTCATATTTCGTTTCTATGCAATGCGATGTAATTCTATCTTTTAACATGCTGTGTCGAAACAGTTAATATAATAACATTTGATGTTTCTATTTCTGCGTATCATTTCCGTGGCTTAAGAAAGAGAGTTTGCAAGAACGAACGAAACAGACTGAAGTTTTAATATTATTTTATGTTATAGACACGCACTAAGTGATAAAACGAGATATGTTTTTACCCAGTGTTACGAGTACAAGCGTGTTTGTTTCGGGTGGTAAAGAAACACGAGTAGATAGGCTCTGGCTGCCCACACCTTTAGCAGAAGCAGTGTTGGGGAAATGGCGACTTTCTCCGTCGGGCTGTGCCTAATGAGGTTTACGTGGCACGCGAACTGCCTTCTGTCTCAGTGGTTCGCTGATGCGGCCTGGACTTAATGTGCTGTCTGTGTACACCAGATAGGTTTCTCGCCTGACGCGCCACCACATTAGCCTCGCCAGTTTCTGCATCATTAGGTAAAAACGGTCCGTCCACTCGCATCCTGTGGCCACATCAAATTCCTCTGTTGTTTTTTTTTCCATCGTTCTTGTTCGATACCTTCACTGGTCAAGCCCACAGTGACCACATACAGTGTTTGAATGGATAGTTTTTGAACGAAAGTTTTTTTGTTTATTCAACACGAACTTTTTCCCAAGAGTTCGATTTGTTGTTTTTTTCTGTTGATAACATTTTAGTTGTGTTATTTTTGACGTTGTATCGTGTGTGCTACAGCCAGTAACTTCAATTAGAGAGAATCTTGAAGAAAGTTATATTCTGTGAAGTGGCTGAATGAGAATAACCTATGTGTGATTGAGCCGAGTTATGCAGCACAGTGAAAGTGTTCAGTTAGAAACTGAGAGTCGTAAAGCATTTCACAGATTCATGTTCATATCAGCTAATACTGACATGTTTAAGACCCCAGCGGCTAGTGGTGTCAAACATTTTTTAAAACGTAAAACAGTGTTAATTTAAGTTGAATCTCAAAACACTAAACAAAAAAAACGCACCTGATGGGACATTTTAATTTTTTTAAAGATGTTTAAATAATATATTTTTAAGTATGTGTGTGTGTGTATACCTTTGTTGTGAAGTAAACCTGAAGGAACTTTAAGTACATATGATTGGGGGAAGTCGGTATTATATGAACCAACAATGTTAAGTGACGTCATACAATTTACCCCCTTCAAGAATAAAATGTACGAGCGTATATTAATGTACAGATGTCATATATCTCCTTAAAGAATGAACAAAATATTGTACTATGCATTCTCGTACCCCCTCCCCCCACAAGAAAAAGATTGGTCACCAGTTAGTTTACGAGCTTACAACGCTAAAATTCAGGGTTTGATTTTCATGGCGGACAGATCGCATGTAGTCCATCTTGTAGTTTTGCGCTAAACCGAAAATTATACAAAATACTGCATTGAGAATTCTCATATGTAGTAACCACCACCACCACCACCAGGTGGCTCAGAGACCTGTACGTAATATGTCTCTTATTCTTGGACTATAATATTTTCCTTATTGTTGTTGATTCTCTGCCGCCAGGTCCATGCATTATGTTTGTATTAACACTTTAAACCTCATGTTATAAATCGTGTAGTTAAACCAAATATACTGACAGGGTTGTTTGATACGCATAAGGCAGTTAGAGATATAAACAGACCTGAATAGTAGAATGTTTCATACTACTGTTGTACTAATATCAAAGCAAATTGAAAGTCGAATGAAGACGGGGGCGTTTTATTGGCCGCTAGTCGGGTGTTGTGGCTACGTAAAAACTTGCCCTCTGCTGTCCTGAAGAAGTCTCGTGTTTTTATGAACTACATAAAATATGTATAAAACAGGGCTTGTGAACTACTTTTTTGTAATCACGTGAACTCTTTTATTCTCCACTCGTACTGATGGCTAGGACTCGCATCGCATGCACAAACACACTCGTCTATAATAACGGATCAATAATCGTTCAACGTTATGTCTTTCTATTTGATTTCCTTTTAGTATATGAGGAACTCGAGGAAAATCATAGAAGACTCTTGTACATTTCTAAAGTAGTATTGCAAAGGAAGTTATAACATGTGGCTTTTCAACTTAGCAACAATCTTGTGCTGTTTAGAAATGTAGTGGAAGTTATAATTGTTGTTATTTGTAACCGTTATTCAAACATTGTTGAGTCACACAGTACTGCTTTATAGAATAAAGTGTTTATTTAATAGTTTCATAAAAAAAGAGTACCCGGCATGGCCTGGTGGGTTAAGGCGTTCGACTCGTAATCTGAGTGTCGCGGTTTCGAATCCCCGTCGCACCAAACATACTCGACATTTCGGTCGTGGGGATGTTATAATGTGACGGTAAATCCCACTATTCGTTGGTAAAAGAGTAGCCCAAGAGTTGGCGGTGGGTGGTGATGACTAGCTGTCTTCCCTCTAGTCTTACACTGCTAATTTAGGGACGGCTAGCGGAGATAGCCCCCGTGTAGCTTTGAAATTGTAAGAATTCTGCAAACTGGGTAAGTAATAGGCATCTGAGAGAAAGTAAGGATTTCCTAAGTTCTAGTTTCATTCGAAATGGACATTGATGGTATTTGGCAAAATCATATGGGATCGAGACAGAAGGAATTGTTATACAACCACTATTCTTTCAATTATTTCGTGGCTCTGTGGTATTTTGTGGACCCGATGCTCGTGCTGAGCAGAGCACAGATAGCCCATTGTGTAACTTTGTGCTTAATTCCAAATTGGATTTTACAAGTACATGTCATATTTTATGGAAGTGAAGTTTCTAGTATTCTTTAAAATTCTAGTTCTTAGAAGAGAACAAAATGTCCTATGTCCGGACATCTTGATGAGTAAATCAGGAGTCTTTATTTCAAATGCTCAGCACTTTACTAAGAGGCTAATTAAAACGTGCACATAATAGTTACTTCAGATGTTGAGGATACTTCTGAATGTATTTAGAGGTAGAAGTAAATATGCAACTCTGAGACCCATAATGCCTTTCGAAAACGACTTGGAGACATCGGTCAGCATTGGATTTCATACGAGATCGCACGTAGTATTTGAATATCTAAGAATATCTTCTGGTTGAAGAAATTGAAAAAGTCCAAGTCGTTTCGGTGGCAGCTGTCTTTCAATTCTTAAACCGATTTCTGAGGATTTTTGTGAGGCTTAGGTGTCTTACTTGAAAATCAGATTTAAAATCTCTCGATTCTTAAGTGGACTTAGAGGTATTACGATGAAGGAAGTTTTTAAAAAGAGAGAATGTTTAAACCAGGTACGTGGACACTGATCCTAAAAACTGTACATATTTTAAACCCTTAGCGTCTTTTGAATATGACGAAATCTAGGCACAGATGTTAGTCGGTAGATGTGAAAAAACAACGTGGAAAAATAAGAGCCATACATGTTTCATGTGCGTTGAAACAAGAGCCATACATGTTTCATGTGCGTTGAAACAAAAGAGCCATACGTGTTTCATCTGTGTTGAAATAAAAGAGCTTTTACTAAGTCTGGGAATGAAGATAATAAAAATGGCGTACATTCATTATAACTGAATTATTCTGTATTCCATTTTGGCACAATTTTTTTCTTTATTTCCTGATTCCATGGATTTGTTTTTGTTTTGTTTTTTAATTTCGCACAAAGCTACTCGAGGGCTATCTGTGTTAGCCGTGCGTAATTTAGCGCTGTAAGACTAGAGGGAAGGCAGCTAGTTCTCACAACACACCGCCAACTCTTGAGCTACTCTTTTATCAACGAATAGTGGGATTGAATGTAACATTATAACGCCCTCACGGCTTAAAGGGCGAGCATGTTTAGCGCGAAAGGGATGCGAACCCGCGACCCTCAGATTACGAGTCGCACGTCTTAACACGCTTGGCCATGCCTAGATTCCATGGATCGGTTATTATATTATTGATAGTTATTACATTTTTTTTGTTCAGTCAGTTTTAGGAGGGAGACAGTTTTTACGTGAACGACCAAGTATAAATATTAGTTAAATGTAAAGCGTTATGACATATATATATATATCATAATGCGTTTTTAATTAAAAAACAAGGGACGACGACAATGTTAATGCAATGTTTCTTTCTTGAACTGTTTGTTAAAGAAACATAAGTGGTGATTGTTAGGCTGTTTCTGAAATATATCAATACACAGTACGGGACGAATGTACTGATCGTTAGCTTTTGTTTATTGATAATGATGTACTGAAAATACGAGTACTTTTATCATGTGCACTCTGATTAAAATTACGGTCTTCCTTTTGTGATATGCAGTGACAACCTGATAAGTTCTACACCGTGTTTAGTTTTAAGATACGTCAGAAGAAATAAACTACAACACGATGTTTTTTAATGTGGCTCCACAATGATGGGCACTCGTTTTTAGAATTAATGTATTATAAATTTGATTATAATATAGAAATATATAATAAAACGGTGCGGAATGGCCTACGCAAATTCTCCGTACAAAATGTGCGATTGATTGTTACATTATAACGCCCTCCACGGCTTAAAGAGCGATATTATTTGGTGTAACGGGGATTCGAGCCCGCGACCCTCACATTACGAGTCGGAAGTGTTTGAACAGCTTTCATTGTATTGTAGTATGTCGTATCCGGTGTGGTACTACCGGAAACAGGAATGTTAGGTGTGAATTGGTTGGAAATGTGTTGCTTTTAAAAAGAAACCACGCTGACAGTATCGTACCTCGAAATGATTTTTAGAACCTTCATGTTTTTCTAACAAAACTAATAATTATTGAATTAATTGAAGTAGTTAGTGCTTGAGATTACTTCAAAAGTTATTCAGTGAGCGTTATCCAATTACTGAATGGCTAGCTGGAGCATTGTAGAAGGAATTTTATTGTTGTAAATTAGTCGTACTGGTATTACGAGGTGTTTCTGTTGAAACATTGTTTGCGAACTTAGGCCAACAACTTTTGTCAAAAGCTAGCGTACCCTGTGAAAGCAGTACAGTAGAAATAAATAAATTCGTTATCGATACGTGGACTTGGCACTACGTTTATCAGACGTTCCAATAGAACCTGCCTAGCGATAAAATACGTTAAAATAATTGTATTAATGCGTGGAGAGCTTGTTACCATGGCATTGCCCCCCGCTAGTACAGCGGTATGTGTTCGGATTTACAACGCTAAAATCATGGGTTCGATTCCCCTCGGTGGGCTCGGCAGATAGTCCAGTGTGGCTTTGCTATAAGAAAACACACACACCATGGCATTGAACTAACCAAGGAAACACTGGATGGCTAACAAAATATTATTAGAACGTAGGCATATAATACTAATTTTAATATGTATCATCTGATACACATGCATTCTTCCTAGACAGTTTCATAACATTTATTATCTAACTGATCAAAATTATAACTCTTATTGTGTGTAGTGTGTTCAGGAAGTCTCGTAATTGGTTCGTCTTATGCGAAGAATCTCGCATAATTAAGAGTCCGTTCGGGTTCTAAGAACATTTTTCTTTTAGGTTTCCCCCATGGGACTGTGTTTTTTAATGTAATTAGCTATTACAACCATTGCGTTTAATTAGTTTGAAACTCTTGCCGCTATAGACAAGCATACTTGTATGTATTAAACCTATATAGATGTTCATGTAAATTATTAGGTGAAAATAATGCCAAGTGTACTTGCATGGCCTTGCATGGCCAGGTGGTTAAGGCACTCGACTCATAATCTGAGAGCCGTGGGTTAGAATCCCCGTCACACCAAACATGCTCGCCCTTTCAGCCGTAGG
This sequence comes from Tachypleus tridentatus, assembly GCF_004210375.1. Classification (NCBI taxonomy): domain Eukaryota; kingdom Metazoa; phylum Arthropoda; class Merostomata; order Xiphosura; family Limulidae; genus Tachypleus; species Tachypleus tridentatus. The sequence continues at coordinate 52,714,865 of NC_134826.1, read as the reverse complement.
GGCGTTATAATGTAACAGTCAATTCCACTATTCGTTTGTAAAAGAGAAGCCCAAGAGATGGCGGTGAGTGGTGATGACTAGCTGCCTTCCCTCTAGTCTTATACTGCTAAATTAGGGGCGGCTAGCGCAGATAGCCCACGTGTAGCTTTGCGCGAAATTCAAAACAAACCAAACCAATCTACTTCACGTGATGATAGGAAATAGATTTATTCCCTATTGTGTGTGGAAACTGTTTTCACTCGTATGCTGTAATAATTTGTAGGCCTAAGGAAATGCAACTAACCTAAAATTGAGTTCATTTGTACATTTTCACAGCTGATTGATTGAGTAAGTAAATGAACGTGATAGAGTAACACGGATCCAAATACTTCACTGAAAGTGACTTAACTACACAATTCTCTTTCACTTTTTATCAGCTTGTACAGCGGTAAGTTTGCGGATTTACAACGCTTAAATCAGGGGTTCGATTCCTCTCGGTGGGCTCAGCAGATAGCTCAATGTGACTTTGCTATAAGAAAACACACACTATTCATCACTTGCAGAAAGCAAAACATTGAATCTCATACTTATAATCCAACCCTCTTTCTGAGTACTTCGCAAAATAACCAGATTCGCCCGAACATGCTCGTCCTTTTAGCTGTGGGTGGTGATGACTAGCTTGCCTTCCCTTTAGCCTTTACTGCTACATCAGGAACGACTAGACTAACGCAAGTAGCCCTTTGTGTAGCTTTGTGAAAAATTCAAAGCAAACCAAACCACATTGGCATAACGTCATCTTAAATTTTCTAGACTAGTGCCACAAAGTGACTTAAGTTTAACGTCGAGCGCCCTCTAGATAATTTCTTGTATTAAAACATTAAAAATAGAGCTCAACAATTTTTTTCTCCTTTTACATTAGCGTTGCTCTTGTACTATCATTATCAACGTCAGAATATCCACAGATTGGAAGTTGTTTTATGTACGACCAAACCCCCACACTGTATTCATCCCATAAAGAACAGAACATTTTGTACACGTGTTTTAAAGATTGTCACAACATGAAGAATTGAACTTCGCTGTGTAATGATGAATACTGTGCACCCTATCCACAAAAAATGGTTAATGGTTCTTTCAAACTTTGGATAGGATAAAGGTCGTTTAACGTTGTTTCTTTATGTTGTTCATTCTTGTGAGCCTTTAATGTAACATATTTCAAGATCCAGGTCCCTTCATCTGGTTCTGTTTCACTGCTTTTGGTATTTACGTTATTCATTTGCATAAAATATCTACAAACCCACTATCGTTTCCTTGTTGTTGTTTTTTTTTGTTGTTGACATCGCTTAGAATTCTTTTAACCCCTCCCCCTCTATTCAAAAAGACAGATCACACAGAGCGCTGGGTCAGCCTTGCAACAATACAAAGCTCGCGTGCTCGTTGAAGATGTGAATGTTAGCTGAAGCACTTGCGCGCCACCACGCGGGACGGCGAGTGAGACAGACGTTTGGTGATGCTGGTTGACAGACAAAGTGGGCCGTAAAGATCAGCGGGTATGTCCTAACGGCCGTTTTATCTGGCATAAATTTATTGTATGTACCAATTTGCTTTAAAATGCGCCATGAAAGTGAAAGTAAATCAGTTAAACTGGAGAAACGTTGGACACCGAACGTTCTACAATCTTCTCTTCTGTCCTTGTTGGGTTTGAAGAAGTCGCGTTACGCAGGTCATTGAAAATACATTATGTCGAGGGTTCAAAGTTTTGGTAACCACAGACACTGCAGTAAATTTTACGCTTACTGATACATAAATAATACTACAGATCGAGGTAGCCAGAATAACATTTGACAGTTAATGTAGAAAAATCCATAATCTGTTCCGTAGTCACCATGGGGTTTTATGAAACACAGCAACGCATTAGCTGTTACTCAAATACAGGGCCAGATTAAATACGAATGGAAGGCAAACCGTATGGTGGGGTTCTCGTAACTGAACTGAAACACAGCAATGCATTAGCTGTTACTCAAATACAGAGCCAGATTAAATACGAATGGAAGGCAAACCGTATGGTGGGGTTCTCGTAACTGAACTGAAACACAGCAATGCATTAGCTGTTACTCAAATACAGGGCCAGATTAAATACGAATGGAAGGCAAACTGTATGGTGGGGTTCTCGTAACTGAACTTCATAGATATATTAAACAGAATTCAATACTATTTATTGGCTCCACAGTGGTGTGTCCTCGAATTTATACTGTTGCTAGAAACTGGGTTTCGATACCCATGGTGGACAGAACACAGATAACTCTGTGTAACAAACAACAGTGAGTTGGGTAAATAATTAACAAAGTGATAATTATAATATCAGGTAACGACTTATGTTGTTTATTGATCTATATAAATGTATGTTCATGTTAAAACATGTCAATAAAGAAATAATATATTCATGTGTGAAATGAGTAAAATCGCTTTTGTCACGATTTTCAATGAGAAATGAAGGGGGGCTGCACTGATTTGTCCCTTCTCTAATCTGGTCCTGTTCACGTGATTAAATTTCTGTCTTTACTCTCAGTCCATCACAGACGCCAGTTTTAACTCATGAAGTAGGGTTAATAGATGAAAGGATACCACTTATTCGTTACCAAAATATTAGCTCAAAAGTTGACGGTGGGTGGAGCTGTCTGTGGTCTTCAGAACCCTCCGGCGGTTCAGAAGAAAGTCGGAGGTCATCTAACGTTAAAAATCGGGTTTCGATAATTGCGGTGGACAGACAATAGACAGTCACTTCATAATTACGATAGGGTAGCGAAGACAGCCTTTGAGAAGCTTTGCGCGAAACTTAACATACGTGACAGAGAGTTACAAAGATGGAAAATGAGTGGACAAACTAATAAATATGTATTTATTTCTGCCGGCATGCACTCGTATTACTGACGTCATGAGAGTGTGTACTGACTTGCAGACAACACAATGGTGTTAAGTGGTGCGAGTGATTAAAACATATTGGGCCCCTTTCGAGAAAACTAGCGAGTTTCTCTTGATAATCTGTTTATTGGCTTGGTAGTTTCGTGCACGTTTGATGGGTGTTGCTGTTGATTTGAACCACGTTTTATGAAGAGGTACAAAAAATGTTTTTACTAGGCTGATAAGACAGTCCCATTTAGTAAAACGGCCAGTCCTTTACATCAACATTTATGACGTGCTGCCATAAGAGTGAAAAAAATTGTAATAATTATCCACGTGGACCCGTGCATAAACGTAGTTGGTTTCATACAATGAGGAGTTAGTTATAGACAATAATATACCGTGAAAGAATCACAGCTCTTTTTATCACCTATAATTACTTCATATTTCTACTATAAGCATCGGCCCCACATTAGTGTCCACAATGTTTTGCGCTATTATTCTACATGCTGCCCAATGGTCTTCTTCCCGTCCCCTGCCGAAATCGTTTAAATTATGATTTAAACCATTTAAAAATGTAGTTTTTAGATGTAGTTTCAGTTGTTATGAGCTGAATGGTAGTTATCTTGCCTCATTTTGGTGTTTTATTTTATTCAACTTATAGTTAAAACAGTCCTGACTAAAATAATAGCTTTAATTAAAAATTACAGTAAAAAGAGGGAGCTCACTTCACAACATTTCGTGAAACTGCATTCAAAGTGAGGGGAACCGTCTTACCCCACTTTCCCTTTTTTAGTTTTCAATAAAATCTGTAAACCTCTTATATTACACTAAAGTGACAGATAAGGGTGAACGAAATCCATGCATTGGTTTAGCTAAAGCATAGAACACAAAAGTTAGTGGTTCGATCCCGGCAGTAGGCAGATAACCTTTCACTTAAATAATTTAAAAAAATTAATGATAAATAGTATCTAATAAAAACCGACTGTTAACCTCATCTGGCTGGACCACCCGTTATCGTGTCCCCCATCATTGAATCTCTGAACTTTTAAATATAAACATCCAATATTAGGGTTTGGTAAGTGTTGGAGGTGCCGAAATATGATATAATAATACCGTGATTGTCAGTCATGCTAATATTAACCAATGACGTGAACCCAACTGCTCCAGTTTATTAACTTGCTACAGAAACAACTTGAGGATCTTAGAACTAAAAAAATATTCTTTTAAGTTTTTCTTTGAAACTTAATATTTGTGAACTTGCTGAAAACAATTTATTGAATATATGTACATACTATTTTATCAACATGTACCTCTTACCCTCGATATCTAAAGTTTCATTTCAAATTCTAATTTCTTTGAGAGTTTTATAATTCGTGGAGTTTTATTATTATTATTGTTGTTATCATTAAGTGTAAATAAACAATAACAAAGACACGTGAGACCCTAAACGCATTGTGGGTTGAAATTTTTGTTCTTTAGAAGTTTTTTTTAAGAGATAGCACATGTCTCGATACAGCCATCAAGTAAGAGTTTAACCTCGATGTTTTTTGTTTCTTTGTTATTGAATAGAACAGATGACGTAAGTATTGACGTAATATTTTCTATAGATTCGCATATGGAAACAAGTGAGGTGGGTGGTCCTCTTTTTGTTTCATCGCGTTAGGATATATATATATATATGTATGTGTGTGTGTTTGTGTTTAACATACGCTACGTGCTTTAAGACCTATTGACTCAGCTGGTTAAGCCTAACAGAGACTTTACTTTCAGAGCTTATTAAATTTAGAGAATTTGTAGAGGTGTGTGGTTGTATACACAAACACAACCACATGAGTGCAGCACTCTATATAAATGTGTTTTGTTGTTGTTCCCTGCACTTTGTTTCTTCCAGAAATATTTAAAAACACTATTACATTTGTATTTAATCAGTTAAAGTGATAATAATGACGAACATTTTGAACTTCTGTTTTTTTTGGGGTGTTTTTTTAAGAAACAACGAAAGATCTTGGTATCTTGTAATATCTTTCAACAGTAAGAATGAATATGGGTCACAGTATGAGGCCCCTCCTTAGCTATTACATGTTATTACCTTTACCCTAAAGCAGTGAGCTCGTGATTTCTTATTCCTGAAGAGACGAAAATAGAAAGATTCCTAGTAACTTATGCATTCTGCATAAGTCGCCTGACCCCCGATTAATGATCCTATCGCAGGTAACCATAGCGACACACCATCACGAATTTATAGGGCATTTAATGTACGTGTATTACGTATGAAATAATTTTGAACAACTCGCGTAATAATGATGTGAGTTTTTTAAGCCTAACTCATAGTGACAGAGATTAGGCTTAATCAAGCTGACGTAATTACATTGTGTTTTCTCTAGAGGGCAGTGTATTGAAATAGAGATATTAGTTTCGTTATATTACATCTCTAGAGTTTCATTATATTAGAATGTTTTCCTTAATATATTACTAATTAGGCTCTTCCACTGAAAATTTCTCTTCGTGGTTCTATTTTAAGTATGCGATAGTCAGTAGTTTAGGATAAGAAGATGTATATACATATACAGTGAGTCTCTCACAAGTCGAAACGCTCCGTAAATCTATGCTTTGTTTTAATAATGTTAAAGGGAGTCAAAATATTTATAGTTTCATTTCAAATGTTGTACATAACATCACATTTAGAGTAGATGTGAAACGGACTTTTTATGCTCGGTTTTCAAATTTTCGAACATTATTTTGTACAACTCTCGCCAGAATTCGGCACGCGCATAATAGTAATGCACGTAAACTTTCGTATCAAGCATTCATTCAACCGTTTAAGTACTGAGTTGCATTCTGTGATACAATTGACATGTTGGATTTGTTTAAGTAGTCTCGGTTTGGTTTGTTTTGAATTTTGCGCAAAGCTACTCGAGGGCTATCTGCGCTAGCCGTCCCTAATTTAGCAGTGTAAGACTAGAGGGAAGACAGCTAGTCATCACCACCCACCGCCGACTCTTGGGGTACTCTTTTACCAACAAATAGTGGGAGTGGGATTAACATTAACATTATAACGCCCTCACGGCTGAAAAGGCGAGCATGTTTAGTACGACACGGATTAGAACTTGCGACTCTCGGATTACGAATCGAGTTACTTAACCACCTGGCTATGCCGGGCCTTAGGTTGTCTCGGATATAGCAAGTACTTTATTTAATTACTAACACGTAACTTACTATGACTGAAAAGGTGGTTTACGCATACTCAAAACCAGAAACATGAAGACAGATGTAGACCGCGAAAAGAAATTCGACTGAAAATATTGTTAGAAATTGTGACAACTGTCTGTTTGCTTCTGGAAGCGACAGATACAAAGTATATTTTCTTGCCAAGTTTGCAATCGAATCTAAGTGAAAAGTTCATAGAGGAGTAGAGATCAAGAAACATGTCTGTTGTATTACTACAATAATGTGATTAAAACTGTTGTGAAGAAACATGTCTGTTGTATTACTACAATAATGTGATTAAAACTGTTGTGAAGAAACATGTCTGTTGTATTACTACAATAATGTGATTAAAACTGTTGTGTTGGGTATTATAAACATGTCTGTTGTATTACTACAATAATGTGATTACAACTGTTGTGTTGGGTATTATTTTCACGGTGATGCAAGAGCGTAAAACGAAAATACTAAGTTTAACGTACAGCAATGAAAATCATAGCTTTGAGTAATAAAAATCACTATTTATGTCAATATCCGTAGACGTATATTGTTGATTATGACATAATGGGGCACATAAGTGATGTCCCAAAAATGATTTGACCAAGTATAAGTATCTGTATAACCCTAAAACACTGAGTTGGTCGTTCAGGGATTGCTGTGTTATGTGTTTAACCCTAAAACACTGAGTTGGTCGTTCAGGGATTGCTATGTTATGTGTTTAACCCTAAAACATTGAGTTGGTCGTTCAGGGATTGCTATGTTATGTGTTTAACCCTGAAACATTAAATCGGTCATTCAGAGATTGCTGTGTTATCTGTTTAACCCTAAAATATTGAGTCAGTCGTTCAGATATTGCTATGTTTTGTCTTCGAGTTTTGTATAACACTAAATAGGTTTAAAAAGTTCCTATAAAACTAAATAAGTTTAGGACTTGGCCAAGCCACTGGGTTTCAAAAACCCAAATCAACTCTTAAAATATTGTTTTGTAGAAAAGGATTTCTTGCACAGAGTCATCGCCATCTACTGAAAGATCTGTTTATTCTGAAGGATTAGTAAATTGTAACAATGCTTTCTTGTATATTACATTTATATCAACACATTTACTGTAACAATGCTTTCTTGTATATTACATTTATATCAACACATTTACTGTAACAATGCTTTCTTGTATATTACATTTATATCAACACATTTACTGTAACAATGCTTTCTTGTATATTACATTTATATCAACACATTTACTGTAACAATGCTTTCTTGTATATTACATTTATATCAACACATTTACTGTAACAATGCTTTCTTGTATATTACATTTATATCAACACATTTACTGTAACAATGCTTTCTTGTATATTACATTTATATCAACACATTCACTGTAACAATGCTTTCTTTTGTATTTACATTTATATCAACACATTTACTGTACAGTGAATGTTTTTTCTTGTATATTACGTTTTATATCAACACATTTACTGTAACAATGCTTTCTTGTATATTACATTTATATCAACACGTTTACTGTAACAATGCTTTATTGTATATTATATTTATATCAACACGTTTACTGTAACAGTGCTTTCTTGTATATTACGTTTATATCAACACATTCACTGTAATAATGCTTTCTCTTTATGTTACGTTTATATCAACACGTTCACTGTAACAATGCTTTCTTTGTATATTACATTTATATCAACACGTTTACTGTAACAATGCTTTCTTGTATATTACGTTTATATCAACACGTTTGCTGTAACAATGTAAACAATGTGTATATTACATTTATATCAACACATTCACTGTAACAACAATGCTTTCTTGTACGTATTACGTTTATATCAACACGTTTACTGTAACAATGCTTTTCTTGTGTATATTACGTTTATATCAACACGTTTTGCTGTAACAATGCTTTCTTGTATATTACGTTTATATCAACACGTTTACTGTAACAATGCTTTTGTTGTATATTATGTTTATATCAACACGTTTACTGTAACAATGGCGCGTATATTACGTTTATATCAACACGTTCACTGTAACAATGCTTTCTTTGTATATTACGTTTATATCAACACGTTCACTGTAACAATGCTTTCTTTGTATATTACGTTTATATCAACACGTTTACTGTAAATAATGCTTTCTTGTATATTACGTTTATATCAACACGTTTACTGTAACAATGCTTTCTTTGTATATTACATTTATATCAACACATTCACTGTAACAATGCTTTCTTTGTATATTACGTTTATATCAACACGTTTACTGTAACAATGCTTTCTGACGTATTTACGTTTATATCAACACATTTACTGTAAATAACAATTCTTTGTATATTTACGTTTATATCAACACGTTTACTGTAACAATGCTTTCTTGTATTTTCACACTTATATTAACACATTTACTGTAACAATTAACTTTCTTGTATATTACATTTATATCAACACATTTACTGTACAATGCTTTCTTGTATATTACATTTATATCAACACATTTACTGTAACAATGCTTTCTTGTATATTACATTTATATCAACACATTTACTGTAAACAATGCTTTCTTGTATTTCACGCATTTATATTAACACGTTTACTGTAATGAATGCTTTCTTGTATATTACATTTATATCAACACATTTTGCTGTGACAAATGCTTTCTTTGTATGTTATATTTATATCAACACGTTTACTGTAACAATGCTTTCTTTTTATTTCACGCTTATATTAACACGTTTGCAATAACAATGCTTTCTTGTATATTACATTTATATCAACACATTCACTGTAACAATGCTTTCTTGTATATTACATTTATATCAACACATTTACTGTAACAATGCTTTCTTGTATATTACATTTATATCAACACATTTACTGTAACAATGCTTTCTTGTATATTACATTTATATCAACACATTTACTGTAACAATGCTTTCTTGTATTTCACAATTATATTAACACATTTACTGTAAAAATGCTTTCTTGTATATTACATTTATATCAACACATTTACTGTAACAATGCTTTCTTGTATATTATATTTATATCAACACATTTACTGTAACAATGCTTTCTTTTATTTCACACTTATATTAACACATTTACTGTAACAATGCTTTCTTGTATATTACATTTATATCAACACATTTACTGTAACAATGCTTTCTTGTATATTACATTTATATCAACACATTTACTGTAACAATGCTTTCTTTTATTTCACACTTATATTGACACATTTACTGTAATGGTAGTTTCTTGTATATTAGATTTATATTGAAACATTTACTATAACAAGCTTTCTTCCATTTCACATTTATTTTGACATATTTACTGTAACTATGCTTTACTGTATGTTGCATTTACAATATTCACCTTTACTATAACGTTACTTTATTGTACATTACATTTACAATAGCAATACTTTATTATGTATTGCATTTACAATATTTACAATAACAATACTTTATTGTATATTACATTTACAATATTCACATTTACTGTAATAATAGTTTTTTGTATTTCACTTTTATATTTACTCATTTGCTGTAACAATGCTTTATTGTATATCACATGTATATTGATACATTTACCGTAACAATGCTTTATTGTATATTAGATTTACAATCTTCACATTTACTGTGTAGAATTGCTGAGATAAAACTACTGAGAAAAAATTTTCTACGAAAAGTTTCTTTTGAATTTTCGTAGCGTTCAGATCCGTGTGATAACATACGAAGATTTTTTTTTTACCCTCAGCCGGTGACTAAGCTCTACTCACACATTAGTAGACCTCAACTGGATCAACACAAGGATTATAAAAACCCTGGGTCTGGGAGAGAACTGTACTCCTTTGTAAAGCTATTTCTTTTAATGCTAGTTTGATGAGTTCCTTCTATTGGCTGATTGCTTGGATACCGTGTGACGTATTTATATTCAGCGTGAGCGAGGTTTACGGAGTAGAAAATAGAGTTTCTGCAGCCATAACTATAAATTTGGCACGTTCTACTTACTGTTTTACCACGCGCAAATAAAGGCTTGCTTGTTTCCAAATACAGAATGAATATTGGTCATTCTTATTTCCTGTTTTAGTGATACTCCACATTCAAACTAGATATATCTCTCTATCTACCTTAAGGGCATTTTTGTCACTACATAGTAACATTTTTATTTACTGAATATATCACTACCTTAAGGACATTTTTGTCATTACATGGTAATATTTTTATTTACTGAATATATCGCTAAGGACATTTTTGTCACTACATAGTTACATTTTTATTTACTGAATATATTTCTACCTTAAGGACACTTTTGTCACTACATGGGAACATTTTTATTTATTGAATATATTTCTACCTTAAGGACCTTTTTGTCACTACATGGTAATATTTTTATTTACTGAATATATCTCTACCTTAAGGACATTTTTGTTACTACATGGTAACATTTTTATTTACTGAATATATCTCTACTTTAAGGACATTTTTGTCACTACATGGTAACATTTTTATTAAAGACATTTTTGTCACTACATGGTAATATTTTCATTTACTGAATATATCTCTACTTTAAGGACATTTTTGCCCCTACATGGGAATATTTTTATTTACTGAATATATCTCTACCTTAAGGACATTTTTGTCACTACATGGTAACATTTTTATTTACTGAATATATCTCTACCTTAAGGACATTTTTGTCACTACATGGTAACATTTTTATTTACTGAATATATCTCTACCTTAAGAACATTTTTGTCACTACATATTTATTGAATATATCTCTACCTTAAGGACATTGTTGTTACTATTTGATAACTGTTTTATGTTATTCATCCTTATATTCGAATTATAGTTGCATTTACGTGGTAACAGTTTTGTGTGATATACCCGTACGTTGAGGCTGTTGTTGATATTACATGGTAACAGTTTTGCGTGATATATCTGCACGTTGAGGCTGTTGTTGTCATTACGTGGTAACAGTTTTGTTAACACATTTACTATAACAATACCTTCTTGTATATTACATTTATATTGACACATTTACTTACTGTAACATTACTTTCTTGTATGTTACATTTATAGTGACACATTTACTGTAACAGTTTTGTGTGATCTATCTGTACGTTGAGGCTGCTGTTGTCATAACATGGTAACAGTTTTGTCTGATATATCTGTAACTTGAAATAAAAATATAGTTTAACGCCTAGGCGACAAAGATATAAAATTTAAAAACAGGGTAAGCTACCGCCATGTTTTATGAAGTTTACAGTTTACAACCGTTGTAAGCTGTACTGTCTGACAAACAATCCTAGCTTGAAACGTCATTCAGATAATGTATCCCTACGTTTATACTGTTGACAAATTCTTTACCACGTAATAGCAACTAATAAAAGTTTTTATCTTTCTACACTTTCACAACAGTTATACGTTGATACAGGCCCGACATGGCCAGGTAGTTAGGGCGTTCAACTAGCAATCTGAGGTTCGCGGGTTCGAATCCCCGTCACACAGTAACACCCCAACGGCTGAAAGGGCGAGCATATTTGGTAACAGAGTAGCCCAAGAGTTGGCGGTGGATGGTGATAACTGTCTTCCTCTCTAGTCTTACACTGTTAAATTAGCTTTGATCGAAAATCCAAACAAACAAACAAACTTCTTTGTCATCGTTTTGTTTGTTTGTTGGCATGGCCAAGTGCGTAAGGCGTGCGACTCGTAATCCGAGGGTCGCGGGTTCGCGCCCGCGTCGCGCCAAACATGCTCGCCCTCCCAGCCTTAGGGCGTTATAATGTGACGGTCAGTCCCACTTTTCGTTGGTAAAAGAGTAGCCCAAGAGTTGGCGATGATGGCTAGCTGCCTTCCTTCTAGTCTTACACTGCTAAATTAGGGACGGCTAACACAGATAGTCCTCGAGTAGCTTTGTGCGAAATTCCAAAAAAAATAAAAAATGTTTGTTTGTTTTAGTAACTGTGCTGCCATCTTTTGTTCTTGTTCACGAAATAAGTACTTTTTATATAATATTAATCTATTCTGTTCTGAAACATTTCTAAAATTCAACCTTTACGAACTGTGCTTACAGTCTACCTAAAGCACCCCAGTCAGTCAGTATTAGCCATAAGTTACTCCTTGAAATGCTGATATAGTTGTAATTAAATAAGTATTTTCTGAGTTATAATCCACTCAAAATGCGTTTCAGTATGGTATTTGTAATTCTAACAATTCAGTTAAATGTTAAATTACTAGAAATGTTTCGTGTTATAGGTTCAGATGTATAAGACAGCGTTGTGATACAAGTTCAACATCCAGGAGAAATAATATTCAGTGGTAATAGGTGATGTGTCGTGTTGTATTTGTTATTAATATTTCTTGAACCACGTATTCTAAGTGTTTACTGTTTATATCAGTGCAAAGATTCACGAGGGATTAACTACGCTCTGTCAAATGCAGTGATCAAACCTAGAATTTTAACGTTATAATCCGAAATTTATCGCTGAGCCACCGGGTAGGGTAGATAAGTTATATCAAGCATGACGTTTTTAATATAAATATTCCTGTGCTATCAGCAAAATGTGCAATATGTTGAGGTATATATGTATGTATATATATGCATTAGTTTTAGCAAATAAAAACTGAAGAAAATATCTTCTATATAAAAACAGAAATTGGTAATGAGAAACAAACATTTCGAGTTCGACAGCTAGTGGTACTGAATAGATTATATGATTCAAGTTTCGATAGGATAATATGAAGGTTGAAATATCCCTTAGGGTAAGGATATCAGTACTTACTTCATGAAATAATAATTTACTTGTACGTGTGTACATTTGTATCAGTGACAGTGGTGGAAGTTTTAAACTGTCCTTACAGCGTCACTTGTAGTTTTAAACTGCCCTTACAGCGTCACTTGTAGTTTTAAACTGCCCTTACAGCGTCACTTGTAGTTTTAAACTGTCCTTACAGCGTCACTTGTAGTTTTAAACTGCCCTTACAGCGTCACTTGTAATTTTAAACTGCCCTTACAGCGTCACTTGTAGTTTTAAACTGTCCTTACAGCGTCACTTGTAGTTTTAAACTGCCCTTACAGCGTCACTTGTAGTTTTAAACTGCCCTTACAGCGTCACTTGTAGTTTTAAACTGCCCTTACAGCGCCACTTGTAGTTTTAAACTGTCCTTACAGCGTCACTTGTAGTTTTAAACTGTCCTTACAGCGTCACTTGTAGTTTTAAACTGCCCTTACAGCGTCACTTGTAGTTTTAAACTGCCCTTACAGCGTCACTTGTGGTTTTAAACTGCCCTTACAGCGTCACTTGTAGTTTTAAACTGCCCTTACAGCGTCACTTGTAGTTTTAAACTTCCTTACAGCGTCACTTGTAGTTTTAAACTGTCCCACAGCGTCACTTGTAGTTTTAAACTGTCCTTACAGGCGTCACTTGTAGTTTTAAACTGCCCTTACAGCGTCACTTGTAGTTTTAAACTGCCCTTACAGCGTCACTTGTAGTTTTAAACTGCCCTTACAGCGTCACTTGTAGTTTTAAACTTCCTTACAGCGTCACTTGTAGTTTTAAACTGTAAGGATGTAGTTTTAAACTGCCCTTACAGCGTCACTTGTAGTTTTAAACTGTCCTTACAGCGTCACTTGTAGTTTTAAACTTCCTTACAGCGTCACTTGTAGTTTTAAACTGTAAGGATGTAGTTTTAAACTGCCCTTACAGCATCACTTGTAGTTTTAAACTGCCCTTACAGTATCACTTGTAGTTTTAAACTGTAAGGAAGTAGTTTTAAACTGCCCTTACAGCATCACTTGTAGTTTTAAACTGTAAGGAAGTAGTTTTAAACTGCCCTTACAGCGTCACTTGTAGTTTTAAACTTCCTTACAGCGTCACTTGTAGTTTTAAACTTCCTTACAGCGTCACTTGTAGTTTTAAACTGCCCTTACAGCGTCACTTGTAGTTTTAAACTGTAAGGAAGTAGTTTTAAACTGCCCTTACAGCATCACTTGTAGTTTTAAACTGTAAGGAAGTAGTTTTAAACTGCCCTTACAGTATCACTTGTAGTTTTAAACTGTAAGGAAGTAGTTTTAAACTGCCCTTACAGCATCACTTGTAGTTTTAAACTGTAAGGAAGTAGTTTTAAACTTCCCTACAGTGGCGCTTGTAGTTTTAAACTGCCCTTACAGCATCACTTGTAGTTTTAAACTGCCCTTACAGCGTCACTTGTAGTTTTAAACTTCCTTACAGCGTCACTTGTAGTTTTAAACTGCCCTTACAGCGTTACTTGTAGTTTTAAACTGTCCTTACAGTATCACTTGTAGTTTTAAACTGCCCTTACAGTATCACTTGTAGTTTTAAACTGTCCTTACAGCGTCACTTGTAGTTTTAAACTGTAAGGAAGTAGTTTTAAACTGCCCTTACAGCATCACTTGTAGTTTTAAACTGTAAGGAAGTAGTTTTAAACTTCCCTACAGTGGCGCTTGTAGTTTTAAACTGCCCTTACAGCGTCACTTGTAGTTTTAAACTGCCCTTACAGCGTCACTTGTAGTTTTAAACTGTCCTTACAGCGTCACTTGTAGTTTTAAACTGCCCTTACAGCGTCACTTGTAATTTTAAACTGCCCTTACAGCGTCACTTGTAGTTTTAAACTGTCCTTACAGCGTCACTTGTAGTTTTAAACTGCCCTTACAGCGTCACTTGTAGTTTTAAACTGCCCTTACAGCGTCACTTGTAGTTTTAAACTGTCCTTACAGCGTCACTTGTAGTTTTAAACTGTCCTTACAGCGTCACTTGTAGTTTTAAACTGCCCTTACAGCGTCACTTGTAGTTTTAAACTGCCCTTACAGCGTCACTTGTAGTTTTAAACTGCCCTTACAGCGTCACTTGTAGTTTTAAACTGCCCTTACAGCGTCACTTGTAGTTTTAAACTTCCTTACAGCGTCACTTGTAGTTTTAAACTGTCCTTACAGCGTCACTTGTAGTTTTAAACTGTCCTTACAGCGTCACTTGTAGTTTTAAACTGCCCTTACAGCGTCACTTGTAGTTTTAAACTGCCCTTACAGCGTCACTTGTAGTTTTAAACTGCCCTTACAGCGTCACTTGTAGTTTTAAACTGCCCTTACAGCGTCACTTGTAGTTTTAAACTTCCTTACAGCGTCACTTGTAGTTTTAAACTGTAAGGATGTAGTTTTAAACTGCCCTTACAGCGTCACTTGTAGTTTTAAACTGTCCTTACAGCGTCACTTGTAGTTTTAAACTTCCTTACAGCGTCACTTGTAGTTTTAAACTGTAAGGATGTAGTTTTAAACTGCCCTTACAGCATCACTTGTAGTTTTAAACTGCCCTTACAGTATCACTTGTAGTTTTAAACTGTAAGGAAGTAGTTTTAAACTGCCCTTACAGCATCACTTGTAGTTTTAAACTGTAAGGAAGTAGTTTTAAACTGCCCTTACAGCGTCACTTGTAGTTTTAAACTTCCTTACAGCGTCACTTGTAGTTTTAAACTTCCTTACAGCGTCACTTGTAGTTTTAAACTGCCCTTACAGCGTCACTTGTAGTTTTAAACTGTAAGGATGTAGTTTTAAACTGCCCTTACAGCATCACTTTGTAGTTTTAAACTGTAAGGAAGTAGTTTTAAACTGCCCTTACAGTATCACTTGTAGTTTTAAACTGTAAGGAAGTAGTTTTAAACTGCCCTTACAGCATCACTTGTAGTTTTAAACTGTAAGGAAGTAGTTTTAAACTTCCCTACAGTGGCGCTTGTAGTTTTAAACTGCCCTTACAGCATCACTTGTAGTTTTAAACTGCCCTTACAGCGTCACTTGTAGTTTTAAACTTCCTTACAGCGTCACTTGTAGTTTTAAACTGCCCTTACAGCGTTACTTGTAGTTTTAAACTGTCCTTACAGTATCACTTGTAGTTTTAAACTGCCCTTACAGTATCACTTGTAGTTTTAAACTGTCCTTACAGCGTCACTTGTAGTTTTAAACTGTAAGGAAGTAGTTTTAAACTGCCCTTACAGCATCACTTGTAGTTTTAAACTGTAAGGAAGTAGTTTTAAACTTCCCTACAGTGGCGCTTGTAGTTTTAAACTGCCCTTACAGCATCATTTGTAGTTTTAAACTGCCCTTACAGCGTCACTTGTAGTTTTAAACTTCCTTACAGCGTCACTTGTAGTTTTAAACTGCCCTTACAGCGTCACTTGTAGTTTTAAACTGTCCTTGCAGTATCACTTGTAGTTTTAAACTGTCCTTGCAGTTTCACTTGTAGTTTTAAACTGCCCTTACAGCGTCACTTGTAGTTTTAAACTTCCTTACAGCGTCACTTGTAGTTTTAAACTGCCCTTACAGCGTCACTTGTAGTTTTAAACTGTCCTTGCAGTATCACTTGTAGTTTTAAACTATCCTTACAGTGTCACTTGTAGCATTTTAAGTATCAAATCAGTGTAATATTTTAACCATTTTTGTACGTTGAAATTGTGTTTTTAGTTGCCCTGAATAACAAGTATGTTTGCTTCTAATGCAACGTACGGCTAGACTGCTAGCATATGTTCAGAGGGCGAGATTTACATAGCATGTTCATTTAAACATTTCAATCTATATAGTACTGTTGTAACATTATTATTTCAACCCATATAGTGTTGTTGTAACATTACTGTTGTAATCTATATCGTGTTGTTGTAACATTATTATTTCAACCCATATAGTACTGTTATAACAATCTTCTTCGTGTTTAGTCATCAGTACTGCAGTCGAACCCCAGAGGTTATTGCTTATGCAAGCATTTGGAAGTGAGCCTCCGAACCCTGCGGTTGCGGTCCGCTATTCTAAATCTCATCTAACGGTCTGCCAGAGTCTCGGGGAATAATTACGTAGATACATGCAGTGGAGGATGTTACAGAAACTTAGCTTCGATTAAACTAATGGCGAAACGGTGTCTCGTGGAACATTAAGCACAGTGGAAAGAAGAGCCGGTCTCGTATTGACGAGTGTTGTTATGACGTACTCAGTACATTGTATAAAATGGTCTGTTTTTTAACGTGGACTCGATGAATTCTGTTTTCACTCGAGCTAATGGTTTCCGTAATTTGTGAAATGATACTGTTTCCTTTATCCCAAAGCTATGTATGCAGAGGTTCTGTCTTACAAGAAATAAAGTGTAACGAACTGTTAAACACACACTGGGTCAAGAGTATTAATAGTTCTAGTCGTCGTTTTATAACTGATACATAGTGCAGAACTTACAGATAACAGATACATCGTGCAGAACTTACAGATAACAGATACATCGTACAGAACTTACAGATAATAGATACATCATACAGAACTTACAGATAATAGATACATCATACAGAACTTACAGATAATAGATACATCATACAGAACTTACAGATAATAGATACATCATACAGAACCTACAGATAATAGATACATTGTACAGATCTTACATATAACGGATACATCGTACAGAACTTACAGATAATAGATACATTGTACAGAACCTACAGATAATAGATACATTGTACAGAACCTACAGATAATAGATACATTGTACAGAACTTACAGATAACAGATACATCGTACAGAACCTACAGATAATAGATACATCGTACAGAACCTACAGATAATAGATACATTGTACAGAACCTACAGATAACAGATACATCGTACAGAACCTACAGATAACAGATACATCGTACAGAACCTACAGATAATAGATACATGGTACAGAACATACAGATAACAGATACATCGTACAGAACTTACAGATAACAGATACATCGTACAGAACCTACAGATAACAGATACATCGTACAGAACCTACAGATAATAGATACATCGTACAGAACCTACAGATAATAGATACATTGTACAGAACTTACAGATAACAGATACATCGTACAGAACTTACAGATAACAGATACATCGTACAGAACCTACAGATAATAGATACATCATACAGAACCTACAGATAATAGATACATTGTACAGAACTTACAGATAATAGATACATCGTACAGAACTTACAGATAACAGATACATCGTACAGAACTTACAGATAACAGATACATCGTACAGAACCTACAGATAATAGATACATCGTACAGAACCTACAGATAATAGATACATCGTACAGAACCTACAGATAACAGATACATCGTACAGAACTTACAGATAACAGATACATCGTACAGAACCTACAGATAACAGATACATCGTACAGAACCTACAGATAATAGATACATCGTACAGAACCTACAGATAATAGATACATCGTACAGAACCTACAGATAACAGATACATCGTACAGAACCTACAGATAACAGATACATCGTACAGAACTTACAGATAACAGATACATCGTACAGAACCTACAGATAATAGATACATCGTACAGAACTTACTGTTTATCGAAGTGTAAGAAGTAAAAGTAAGAGAAGCACAGTATTGATAGTTTTTTATTTGGTCCAAGTCGATATATTTGTTTTTATGAAGAATCGACACCAGTGCAGTTTTTGAAAACAATTCTCAATTTACAGTGATGTCACATCAGCTAAGTAGTCCCTTACAATTTTTTTAAAGGTATATCTCAGTTTAGAATGGTGTCACATTAGCTAAGTAGTTCTTTACAAGTTTCTAAGTTAGAGCAGTTTATAGTAGCTTTACATCCTTTACGCAGTTCTTTAAAAGTTATATATATCACATTCGCTATCTGCCCCCTTGCAAAGTTGAATTAAACCTACCATGAAGCATGGTTTGCTTTGAAACTCTGTCATTTATCTATTAATTTCCTTCATATTTACTTCTGTTTAACCCGCTTACACATATCAAAAGAGGTGACATCTTTGGTTTTGTTCTTTATATAGCGAGCGATACGTGGAAAAGCTTGGGCACTTCTGTAAATAGTTCTTGTCCTTATGTGGCTGTTATCTTGCTCCAGTGAAGTGATGCAGTAGCTTTGAAATCCAGAGAACCTATGGACAATCTCAGACACTGTACTTAATGAATTAAAATGGTTAGTTCATGTAAGGGGGTAACCGCAGTGGAATTCCGTTCATTGATAGTTATTTAAGCAAACGGATTTAATCAAGAAGCTCTTGGTTTGTGTAGTTCCAAATATAGGCTTTTTCTACGTTTGGCCACAAAAGATGAATGACAATCCGCTTTTGGCTATGAAACAAATGGTTTATGGACAAAAAGCAATTACTTGAGTGGATTGGTTGTTTGAAGAACAGTCTAGAATAGTTATGGGTGAGGGAGAAAGTTTAGAATCTTCGTGAAGAACATCAGATAGTTTCTCTTTTTTTTATCTCTAAGGTTGAAAGTAGCCACAGAAGTAAGATCGCAGCCAGAAATGACCAAATACAATAGTGTTCGACCTTTAAAATCTGTCCTATGTTGACCCCTTATCCATACAGGTCACAGTTGTGTCCGCTGAATATAGACTGTGTTTTATCTTAATGTCTCTTTCCATTTCAATCTCCACTTTCAGTTCTTGTGACGTAAGTCTTTCATCTTTCTTTACTCGATAAAGTTAGCAGTGCACGTCAGGAAAGAGTTAATATTATCCGGAACTTGGTGATCCTATCTTATCCGGTGCCGTGACAAAGAGACGGAATTCACTCGTTTATATTACGATGAGCTAAACATGCACAGTCGTACTGGTCGTAGGTCAACCCCAAGTTTGACCATAATTCCTTTGTTACGTTCACTTTAAAGTGTTACAAGGGTCAAAGAAACCTCTCGGTACGTTATGAGTTTATATTCATGTAGAATTATTTGCTAGAAAAAAAATTTATTAATATAAAATTACGTGTGTGTTTGTACACACACACACACATATATATATATGTATTTGTATGAATGGCCTAGAGAATAAGGAGTTCGTGGGATCAAAATGTGTTTCATAACATGCTTTCCATTTCGTCTGTAGAGGTGTTATAATGTTACAGTCAATCACACTCACTACAAATTGGTAAAAAGTAGCTCAAGAGAAAACCAGCAGCCATTCCTCTAAGTCTTCACTTCAATATTAAGGACGGTCAGCCCACATAACTTTTCGCTACACTCTTAAGGACGGTCAGCCCACATAACTCTTCACTACACTATTAAGGACGGTCAGCCCACCTAGCCCTCAAATGGAATCATGTATAAAAGTTTGTTCTGTTTGTTATGTACATTTTTTCACTAAACATGATTTCTTTATTCATTGAATATTGTTAACATTATAAAGTGGTCGTGCATTCTACAGAGATTAAAATAAAGGTAGCATAGTTATAGTTAAAATGTTCTAATTCTATCATGTTGTAATTAATGATGTTGTATGCAATGCTTTGTGAACCACAAAAATCAGTTACTTTTTTTGCACTATAATCCAGAATGTCTCATTGTTCTTTTAGTGTTTACCTAATGTTCATGAGCTAAAAGCAAAAGTGTTCGTCCCCAGTGACGGTAAAGTTTAAGTTACTTTGTTAACTTAAAGTATTTCTTGGCCTTCAAAACGATTAATTATGTTGTATTATTGGTTTTACTCAGACCCAAAGTTCTTAACTACTTAGCCACTCAACAATAATGTGTGGTAAATCTACATTTTTATTCCTGAAGCCACGTCACATTAATTCTTAACTGTTTAGTGTAGAATGTCCTGCTTGTGAAATAAAATTAGACATCAACGTTATTCATGTCTGTTCTCCCGTCATTTCAAAAGTGAATGTTGAGGTTTTGTCTGCGTGCACAGCTTTTCAAATGTAGCGCTGGAAGTAGATGCCTTAAACAGAAGACAGAAAACCCACGGTTCACATTTTACGACCTTTCTCTGTTACTGATGTGATATACGATCTTTCTCTCTGTTACTCATGTGATATACGACTTTTCTCTGTTACTGATTTGAATGGTATACATAAAGGGTTTATTGGTCCTAATTTAATGTTATTTTGGTATATCTATAAAGCTTCACCCAGTATGTAAAGTTCTGTGTTGTAATAGTATTTTTTTGTCATATCCTTTTAAAACCTTGAGAATCCTGGAACTGTTAATGTGTCAGTCTTTCACCATCAGTATCAACTGTGCTGAGTAAGATGTGTTTCTGGCATAATTTGATGAGACGCGTCCACGTTTTAAATACACGTGGCAAAAATCGCAATGACGTCTGTAGATCCGAGTAATTATATTGTGGCACTTAAAGAAGTCGTCAGCTAAAGAACAAAATACAAAGAAGTGTCATTTTTGTCCAGTGTCTACAAGTTTGATGCATGCAGTTCGGTTTTGTTTTTGTTTTTTTGGCTTGTGGAGATCCTGAACGGTAGGTTTATCAGCTTTGTTTTGTTGAGATGTTGGCAAACCTCGTGCTTACCGAATAACCATTTTAAGAAATTTGATATTTTGCTCGAGATTTCAGTTGTTTCCCCTGCCACAGTTAATGCCCGGCATGGCCAGGTGGTTAAGGCACTCGACTCTTAATCTGAGAGTCACGGGTTCGAGTCCCCGCTACACCAAACATACTCGCCTTTTCATTCGTGGGGGCGTTATAATGTTACGATCAATCCCACTACTTGTTGATAAAAGAGTAGCCCAAGAGTTGGCGGTGGGTGGTGATGACTAACTGCTTTCCCTCTAGTCTTACACTGTTAAATTCGGGACGGCTAGCGCATATATCCCTCGTGTAGCTTTGCGTGAAATAAAACAAAAACAAAAACTAAAGCCTGTTCGGAAAGAATGTATAAATATATGTTTTGTATACACTACCATTTTAAGTCAAACTCAGTGGAAAGGTACAACACGTACTAGCGGTCTTTAGTCAAAAGATACAAACTTCGCTTACTCGAATCAACTCTTACAAACTGACCATATAAAACTTGAATATTAGGAAGTCGTAGAATCGTATGGGAGTTTAAAGATTCCTTCTCCATGTTTCACACTCAAGAAAATGACGTTAGGATTGGCTTGGCTATTTGAAAACCATATGAATATAAAGAAATTAAACCAGCTATCACCACTGAGATAAATGGGTATCGTTGATGACGAGAAACCCACTTGAAGTAAAAAAAAAAAAAATCTCAGATCCGCTTTAAGACGTACGAAGATAGAACGTTGTTCTCTTTATCAATAACTGTGTTAATACCCGTAACAGCCGTTCTGAGATACATATGGATATTGTCTGTTGTCGCTCTTCGGTCTATATAATATCAAAAACTGGAATACTTTACCTGATAAAGGCTCGATTAAACTTTCATAGTTGTAGAAAACATCTGACACTGTTCGTAAAAAGTAATTTAATAATAGGGCTTAGTATGTGCAACAATAAGCGTGTTTATATACGCAGGATTTTGGAATCTTTGACGTCTCACACCAAGTAACTACAGATGGCAGCACTGCACTTTAAGCAAACAAACGTTTTGTTGTTATACCAATGAAACAAAAAAACGTTCTGTGGGAAATTATGTTTCAGTTTGGTTGTCAATAGAGAGGTTCAGAACAATTAACAACTAAATACAAAACTGTATAGGTAGCAGAGAATTGTGATGTTTATAGCGCATGCGTGGGTTATGATGTGCCAGATGCTTTTGTTTCTTTTTTTCTGGTAAAGAAAAAAAAACACAGTAGTAACTCATAAAATTGCTTGTAATAAAAATCTGCGATTTTAAACTTGTTCTATATTTTATTGTAACATATAGATGAACTGAAAGGGGATTATTGTAATTACTTAATCAAAAAGGGAAATGTTGAAATTACATGATGAAAAATAAACAGACTCTAAAGGTAAGACAGCTAGTAAACACCGTCCATTGCTAACTCTTGGACTGCTCTTTATCAACGAAATATGGGATTGGCCGTCACAGTATAACTTCTTCAAGGCTGAAGGGACGAGCAGATTGCTGGTAGATCATCTTAACTACCTAATCATGCCAGGCACGTGTTACTTACGTCAGATACACCAAAGTATTTGCATTACCGATACAGATATCACAGACCTACACAATCATAACGCTAGTTTAGATTGGATATTATAAACATCGAATTGAGTAACAATTGTAACCCTCATTTAAAAATAATAACAATTGGGAGTTTTTTGGAGATAAAAGGTAATAGACTGACCTACATTAGTTGAGGAAAAGTATGTCAGAATCCTTTTGTGTTGGTGTATTTGATGTAGTCGTATATGTATTTAATGTTTTAATGACTAACCAACAGAGAGCGTTCACCACATTGGAAGACGACAATTGTGTGTACCTTATCAAAGTCATGTTGATTCGTTTTGCTCAACGTGTTAAGCTTCTGTGTTCCATCATATATGAATACTACTCCGGTTACTGACATTGTTGTTATTGTTATAATTCTTTTCTTCGTTGTTCTTGTTTTTGTCGTGTCCATATACCTGGTCAGTATGTCTTACTTGTAACCAGCATTTGATGTGTGAGCAGTCAATGCATTTAATGACACTCATTGTATAAGTACTTTACTCGGAAACTAATATGAATAATGTGAGAAAGAATAGTTGTGTGGGTTTCAGCAAAATTGTAGCATTTACTCGTGTCGTCGTAATATATGTATTGTAGTTCTTGAAAGATATCTTGTCTCGTACTTCAGACCCTTAAATATAGGTTATATCTTTATGTATGTTGAATGTCTGAACAGCAAAGTCAGCTATACAAGTGAATATAACTTGAGAATGTTTCGTTGAACGAGAAAGGTTCTGGAACTGACAACATTGAAACATTGAGAGGTGTTTACTTTACCACTGACACTTGGCGTTATGGAGCAGTGTATTAATAATACCACTGAGACTCGGCGTTATGAAGTAATGAATTATACTACAGAAACTTAGCGTTATGGAGTAATAAATTAATTATACTACTGACACTTGGTGTTATTGAATAATTAATTAATTATACCACTGACGTTATGGGTAATGATTTAGTTATACTACTGACACTTGGTGTTATGGAGTAGTTAATAGTTGTTTTAGCGAAAAGGTCCTAAGTACGCAATTTGTGGTTTGACCCTCATCGGATTTAGTGTTGTAATCATATAAATTGATTACCCACCCACCGTACTACTGTCACCTGAATAAATATTGAATTCATTGTGTCCGTTGCTTAATAAAATTATAATTCTGAACTACACTCTGTACTGTGTATTTAGGTACAGCAGTTGTATATTGCAATAATTATTTCTGTATTTTTTTAAAAAATATACTGTTTCCTCTCATTCCTTTTTAAGATTACTTTGTTTTTTGACAGGTCTTTTGTTAAGCATGTTTGTTTGTTTTTATCTTCCATACTGAATATAAGTTACGTGTGAAATTTTTCGTGTCCTTAAATCCTTGTTTCTTTACGAATAGTTACCGTAAATAACATCTGGAAATTCTTTTTGCTGCCCAGAACTTTCTTCAAACCCCAGCGGATTGTAATAGACTAGAAAGTTTCCTTTATTATACTAGGGTTTAGGTTCCATTAGTAGGCCTAAGATTAATCTTCATTAGAACTGACAAGACATCACCTTCTTCACCCTAACGGTTGTAGCCTTCGATAACCCTAACTCAAGTAACAGATACTCACAAGAAGTACTGGCGTATTTACAGAGGTAAACCTGTACACGCTATGAGTTTCAGGCTTAGCAATAGTCTTTAGGAATAGTCTGATGGTAGCCTAATTCCGCTTCAATTTATGATTCTTTAGGCTTAGTTTACTCTTTGTTTATTGTATATCAACGTTGTAAGTGGACCTGTCTGTTCTGTAATACGTCTTTTGTGTTTAGATGTTAGTGAGAAATGAAATATTTTACTTTGTACTTAAAGATTTTAAATAACTCTAACAATACTACGAACATATTAAACATTGGTAAATAATTAATAGGGTAAAGCGTATAAGTTGGTATCTATATATTAATAAAAATATTGTTACCGTTTATATAAGATTGTATCAACACTATAGAATGATACTACATAGTGTTTATCACTACATCAGTATTAACGTTGCTATACATATAGGATTGTATGAACAATAAACCTTTAACACAGTGCATTGTTCAATTTTACACCGAGTGGAATGTAACGTCGTTGTAATGTTTTTTTTCTTTTCTTTGTTCTATCAAGAATATCGAATGGAGCAAATATTTATAGTTACAGTTCTAAATATCAAAACCCAACTTACTAACATTATTTACATAATAATTTTAGGCCTAATAAAGTAATTCTGTGTACACTTGGGGATAGTAATTTTGAAAAGAAATCTTGCGTCCATTTATCTTCAATAAAACTTGCATTGTTTCATATTACCCTTCACCATTCGCAAAGTCACACGATACAGTACGCAGCGGCATCTACTGGCAGAAGTCTTCCCTGTCTTATGAGTAGGCATATGAAAGATGGTTGTGATATTTCCCTGCATTCTTCTAGCCTGACTGGTCACTGTGGTTATTATCGACCAGGAGAAGACCCAAGTTTCTGTCTCTGTGAACATTGAGTACTGATTACTACATATCTTCATGTAGCATTGTGTCGTAGTATCTTGTAATTAAACCAAGACGACCTATTTCGTTTAAACTAATTCACTCTCTTTTATTGGAGTTCCTCTGGAATTAGGTACTCCATCGTGACGAAGGGTCGCCATGTGACATCTGTATGTTCATATTACATTCTTGTGTCTTTGATTCGCATAAGATCACGTGGTCACTGCACAAAAATTTAGAAAAATAAAGTCCATTAAACACATTTTCGTAGGTAGACTGTTTAAATCGGCAACAAAGAAGATGTTAGCTGATTTTCTGTTTGCTAGAACTGTAGCTGGAAAGAAAAGAAAGTCAAATTTATGGATAAAATATACTTTGTTGCCAACCGGTAAAAATTTGTTACACGAACCAAGCGGCAACTTTTAAAAACTGGGTTTCGATACTCGTGGTGGGCACAGCAAAGATAGCCCATTGCATAACCTTGTGCTTAACAATATGCAGACACATGTCAATTTCTTTGTTCTCAGCTTCTGTAACATTAAGCAGCTAGTTTATTTGTGTTGGATTTTGTCTGTGTTGGCAGTTGGTTCATTTGTTATATTGGGTTTTGTCTGTGTTGATTACAGGGGTATAATATGGGAGTCGTAGGTGATTTGAATAACAATGAATCTGTTTTTTAAATACTTTTCATCTAGATGAGTGATGAACCATTTGTTTCCTTGTTGTCTCTCTGTCTTATTTATGTTTCGATTTTTAGAATTTTGGAAATTCGAACTTTGAATAAACAAAGATTTGGCAATAGTGTCACTGGTCAAGAAAACAAACAAAACTATATTGCTTTTACCTCTATCTCTGGACCAAGTCCATATTGATTTTAATCCTGTCTCTGGATTAAGTCCGTATTTATTTTAACTCTGTTTCTGGACCAAGTCCATATTGATTTTAATCTTGTCTTTGGATTAAGTCCATATTATTTTAATCCTGTCTTTGTATTAAGTTCATATTTATTTTAACTCTGTCTCTGGACCAAGTCTATATTTATTTTAATCCTGTCTTTGGATTAAGTCCATATTTATTTTAACTCTGTCTCTGGACAAAGTCCATATATGTTTTAACTGTGTCTCTGGACTAAGTCCATATTGATTTTAGCTGTGTCTCTGGACCAAGTCCATATTGATTTGAACTCTGACTCTGGACCAAGTTTATATAAATTGGGATTGATGCTTTATTTTTGCCACCAATTTTTTAAATATAATTAATTATATCAGTAAATAATTGAAAACATTATTATATGTTTTGCCACCGCTGTAGATTTATAAAAAACAGTTATTGTTTTGTAATGTGGCGGAAATATTAAAATACACGCTCCATAATTTCGACGATTATGAAAAACTTGGTCTGGAGAGAGTGTTATGGTGGTTGAAACAGCTATGCCCACGTGTTTTTTCTATTATACGTGTCCTTCTATTAAAAAAAATGAAGTAAAATGGAAAGTCTGCAGACAATGTTGCGCCTGGAGCGGTCACTATTCACAATGACTTTCTACATCAATTAACGGACCGGTGACTTACGAGGCCGGAATTGGGAAATCATAATTTTCTTCGACCGTACAGAAGAGCTCAGCACCGTCGTGTGGCCTTTTGGACACTCGGTCACATTTTTGTCTTCAAGCGTTTCGTCTTGATGCAGAAGAAAAATTGTCAGTTTCACGTAGAGAGATGCTGGGATCGAGACTAGACTCCCACAAATCATTGCAACACTTCCGGTTGGCAATATGACACGCGCCCATAACCCATTCTTCACCTTTTCTTTAGCAGGCATGCATCTAGGGAAACCTAGACACGTGATGAATCATCGTTTTGTTGTAATACCATCTTCCATCTCATCCTCACCTTTATGTGTTGATATGATTATCTTTGAAAGATTCTTTCTCGTGGGATTTGCACGAGATATAAATTGTACGTCACTGATAAGTTATGCAGGGGGGGGATGCTCTGGTAAAATCTGTGGGGGTATTTCGGAAGGCAAGGCGCACTTCATCAATCTGATATTCGCAACATGTACATGGTTGTGTTATTTTCCAAGCAAAATTTGTGCCATATCTAGTGTTGCCTTCTATGTTTTGTAACAACGAAGTAACGGATTTTATAAATACCCTCACACAAAGGTGAAAAATTGAAACAGGTTTCAATTTAATTGTTTCATTCGGTGGTTTTGAATTTCATGCAAAGGTACACGAGGGCTACCTGTGTTAGCCGTCCCTGATTTTGCAGTGTAAGACTAAATGGGAAGGCAGCTAGTCATCACCATCCACCGCCAACTTTGACTAGCTATGACTATGCGCGAAATTCAAAACAAACCATGGATTTTTTCCCATGGATTCCAGGTGAAAAGGAAGACAAAAGCTAGAACTGGAACGTCGAGAAAATACTGGTTCTTGTAATCGTAATATCTTATTTACTTATATGTATAACCATCTACAGAAAGGGGTAAGGAATAAACACTTTGGCACTGAATGTCACTTTATTATTATTAAACTGTTTAAGTTAGTTCGTTTAAATCACATGTTTAACAGATGGAACACGAAAGGAGATAAACAATAATGGCCTTGAGGGATCGATAATTATGCACATCATTATAATGTAGCGTATTGGACTGAAGTCATTATGATGTAGCGTATTGAACTGAAGATCTCGGGTTCGAAACGTGGTTCCAAAAATCAAAATAAATCGCTTTGCACTTTCAACTGTGAGTGCGTTATAAATGTGACAACCAGCCGAGCTATTCGGTTCAGAATAACTGCTTCAGGAACATTCGAGTATTTTGAAAGAAGCACCCTGAAAAAGGTGTGTTGCGTATTTTTCGTATCGCACCAAGTTTTAGAATACAGCCGTATTGTTGTAGCTTTTTTTTCGAAAATAACCAACGGAACACACAAGATGCCCTTGAAGGATCGAAACCCGCCGTCGACTCGTGTTCGGCCTTCTCAACCAGTGTAAACGTCAGTCCTACTCTTTGTTCGTAAAAGAGTAGCTCAACAGTTGGCGGTGGATGCCGACAGCCGGCAGCTCAAAGATACCAGGTAATCTTGAATTGTCTGTGATAAATTTCAGTCAGATGTTTCCTAAGTACTCGATGACACGTAATAGGATGAAACTACAAGTAATAATTTGATGGTTCCTGTTCATATAAGTAAAGAGAGGAAAAAATTGAATAACTGGGGTTTATTACCAGGCAGTGGTCGAATGGGTATGTAAGTGTGGAGGGGTGTATAAAATGGGTTAATATCTTATACAAGCCGTTGATCCCCCTTGCATCTGTGTAGCCAAACGTATGAATTTATATGAATATAGCAAAAAAACAAACAAACTAGGGATCTGTGACACGTCTGTAACATGTTATGTCAAAACTATGTGGGTATTAAAAGTTGATGTGGGCAAACGGACAGAATCGCATGTGATATTTATATACCGAGGTCGGTGGGGCTTTTATTTAACACACTTTCCATGGTGTAAGATTTTCATGGCTTGTTTACCTTATCATCACACTTCGATTATCACCGACGGCGCGCGAACTCCCAAATTGATGAAGACATATATTAAAATTTTATGGAATCAGCCGGCTAACCGCTGCCTTCAGCTCTTGAGTCATTTGAATACATTCAAATACTGGTGGATATGGTCTTTATGAGATTTCACGCTTTGGGCCACTTTAGGAGATCTAGCAGAGTGAGAAATTTTCTGCTATTCAGTCAGTTTCTAATAGTTGTGACGTTTGACAGTCTTGTACGAGTAAAGATATATAACTCGTCCATACATCGTTCTGTATCGCAGAAGTGTTGGAGCAAGGGCTGAAAACGGCAGAAGCTTTACTGCATGTTTAGACGAATTTAATGGCTTTACTTGGCTAATTAATAAAAATAAATCGTTTAATTAATGAAATGCTTTAATATGTTTGGCTTTTTTAGTTTGCCATCATGTATAGGAACTAGGGTTAATAATGTTTTTCTGGTAGAATGTTATTGATTCTATATATGTGTTTATGTATTAAACAATAATACGCCTTTACAAACAAACAACAATCGCTTGGCAACAATAATTACATGATGTTATATAATAATTATAAGGCCGGTAATAATATAAATCATAATGTTTCTTATGAATTAGACGCAACGTTACAACATTATTGGCAGACCTAAATGAAGTACATTGCTGTATATGGTAAATTAATAACGTTTCCAAACTCCCATAAATATTCCTTATGGATCCAGTGCATCAAGTGTTAGTTGAAACCGTATTTGTTTGGTGTGAATTTCTCGCAAAGCTGCACGAGTGCTATTTGCGCTAGCCGTTCCATAAATGAGCAATGTAAGACTAAAGGGATAGACAGCCAGTCACACTTTTACCAACTAATAGTGGGATTGATCGTAACATGATATCGCACCTGCAGCTGAAAGGACGAACGTTAAGATGTGCAACACCGTAGTAACTAACGAAACATAACTTTTAATTACTAAGTGCGTGACGTTATCTAGCAATAAGGCAGATAACACCTTTCTTTATGGACTCTTTACGGGTTTCCTTATTTGTATTATTTCGCCGGACATTTGAATTCCAGAGATAAGTATTGTAGTTTACTGAACAACTCGAGTCTGCCCTCTGCAGCTACTACAGGAACATCGGTAGAACAATTCTTCATGTCGTGATGAATCTCATGAGGATGAATTATTTTTAATTTGTCGCCACGACAATTTGACGCCCAGTCATGCTAATGAACTGTGGCCTCCTAGTGAAAAGAACAACATAATCTGGCTTCTCTTTGACTGACATTCGGACGAAGCGCGTGTTCACCCTCCCCTGTTGGAAGCGACATCAAAAGACAAGGGATTACCGTCACCCTGATAACAACAAATCCTTCCTGTTATCCATGGGTTAACAAGCACTTACAGTGTAGGCCTCATCGTCCGGCAGATCCGTCCAAGGGAATCAGCCTTGAAACATCACTCTCATCAGCGCTCTCTTACGTGTTTCTGAGCAGAGTAACTCTGGCAGGTATTCGTCTGAGGATAGAAAGATACAAGATTTTGTCTTTAGATAATTTTATGGTTGACGTGCCATGTTACATATCCGAAGGCCCATGGTTGAGTCCCGTCGCAA
Organism: Tachypleus tridentatus; assembly: GCF_004210375.1. Classification (NCBI taxonomy): domain Eukaryota; kingdom Metazoa; phylum Arthropoda; class Merostomata; order Xiphosura; family Limulidae; genus Tachypleus; species Tachypleus tridentatus. The sequence goes on along the minus strand of NC_134826.1, from coordinate 52,684,171 downwards.
AATGATAACAGTAATCGCCCTTCGCGCTTTGAGACCGCTTATGACTCATATAAGAATGAAGATAAAATTCCGCTAGGCGATCAAAGTTGTCTAAAAGATGGCGGTGGGTATTATTGAATATGTAGCTTTAGTCTATTACTTCATAATTAGGGACGGCTAGCACAGTTAGAACTTTTTAAAGCCAAACGTATCTTTTTGAAATAAACAAACGAACATTTATAGCCGAAAATACAGCTAACAGCAATATTAATCTCCTGATGAAACACTGCATTCAAATCTTTGTAAGTTAGAACTTGAGGACAGTGTAGTTAAATAGCTGTGTCCACGACGTTCATGTTTTATTTGTAGTTTTCATCTAAATTGGTAACTTGCTGTGATAAGAGATTAGTTACGATAAACTCTTGTCTTCGGGAAGATGAACGAAGGTTATATCTGTTAGCATCTTATTTATAATTACATAATAGTTTATCTATTAACATGTTATTATATACATTAACGTCTTATTAACATATTACTATATCTATTGATATATTATTATATAAACATCTTAATAACCTCTTTTACAAAAGAGTTACCTTCAATACACAAATTTGCATGATGAAAAACAAACCTTGTTTGTTTGTTTGTAACTAAGCACAAAGCTACACAATGGGCTACCTGCGCTCTACTAGAAACTGGGTTTCTAGCATTTTATGTTGGCAGACATACCGTTGTGCGACTGGGGGGGGGGTCAAAGAATCTTGAACATTTTGGTAAACTTAAACGCATATCCTTTCCAAGGTGCCTGGCATGTTCTGATGGGTAAGGTCTCGAAGTCTAGAAAATTTGTCCATGATCCTTCCTTTCAGCCTTGGAGGCGTTGAAATGTGACTGCCATTCCTACTGTTCGTTGGTACAGAGTTCCTCAAGCGTTGAAGGTGGGTGGTGCTGACTGGCTGCTGTCCCTCTGGTCTATCTCTTCAAAGTTAAGGATGGCTATACAGTTAGGCTTCAAGTAGAAGTTCTTCATGAAATTAAACCAAAACAACCAGCTTTGAAACATCTTTGAAACAGCGTCTTTTCCGCAGGCTAAAAATAAAGTTTTAACTAAATATTCCAGAGGGAGAAACAAAACAAAACTTAAACTAATGTACAGAAAAAATTAAACTGCCAGAAATTTCGCTCTAAAGATAAATTAATTTCAATATGACACTTCATGCAAAGAAGTATGGATTTCTAGGCCAAGATAAATAATCAACACCCATTCTGTCTTCATTTATTAACGCAAAATCTATTGTTAAACCAACTCCTTCATCTTCTGTTAAACTTACAACGAGGCCTGGTGATTAAAACGCTCGACACAAAATCTTATGGTTGCGGGTTCGAATCCCGTCACTGAATATTCAACCATAGGAGCGTTATAACGTGATGGTCAATCCCACTATTCGTTAGTAAAAGAGCAGTCCAAGAGTTGGGGCCTGGTGTTACCAGGTGATTAAGGCACTGGACTCGTAATCCGAAGGTCATGGATTCGAATCTCCGTCACACCAAACATGCTTGCCCTTTCAGTCTTGAGGACGTTATAATGTTACGGTCAATCCCACTATTTGTTGGTAAAAAAGTAGCCCAAGAGTTGGCGGTGGGTGATGATGACTAGCTGCCTTCCCTCTAGTCTTACATTGATAAATTAGGGACGGCTAGCGCAGATAGCCCTCATGTAGCTTTTGTCTTTAAGAACCTGTTTTGAAGTTTGACTTAAAAGTATTACTGACTAAACTCCTAGAAGCTCCAGTAGTATTAATCCTAAAGTTATAAAGTGAGTTTTGTAATAATAATGATAAACGATGTATTTAAAACTGGTACGATCACTAAAATCTGTAGCTAGTTTTGTCACTTGACGGGTCCTCTTTCCTAATCAGTAATTAAAAATGAGTAATTGCCCTGCAGTTACGAGTAACGATGCTCATCATGGTCTCTAATCGAGTAGGAGCGCCCCCTACAATCACAAGTAACGATGTTCGTCAAGGTTTCCAATCCAGAAGAAGTGCACCCTACAGTCAAAGTAATGATATTTGTCAGGGGTTTCAATCCAGTACTTGTGCACCCTGGAGTAACAAATAACGACATTCATCAGTTTCCAATCGAGTAGAAGTGCCCTCTACAATTGCAAGTAAGGATTACTCATCAGGGTTTCTAATCCAGTAGAAAACCAACAGTGTTTGTCAGGTTTTGAACACACTTTTTATTTCTTATACGATAAATCTTTATTACTCTACTAATAAGGATTGAATTAATTTATTTTAAAAACGCCCCAACAAACTTTATGTGAACCTCCAGTGAGTTACCAGTAACGGTTGCGGTCAGAGCTGGAGTGTTATTGTAATGAGAGTATACACGAATACACTGGGAATATATACGAATACAATGATAGGATATCAGACAATGCGAGAGAGTTAACTCGTCTCTTCACTTTTATGTATTAGCAATCAAGGTTTGAACCGTGCATTGAATATTAAAGCTTGAATTCCAGCGTCAGTCAGTACGTGTGATCCGTCGTAGCACACAAACCTCCGTTAGTGGAAGGTGATATATAAAACTAAGAATGAAAATGGGGATTTTTTTATTAATTTATTTACGTTGGGGAGGGGGGGGGAAGTCGATGACTTTAGCCATTATAAATTAAAATAAATAGGGACTATGTAACCGTATAACACAATCCACGTGGGACGCATTGTTTTGGGAGTTATTTTTCTGGTAGGTTTCAAATAAATAATATTTTGTTTGTTGTTAAGCACGAAGCTACACAAAGGACTATTTGTGCTGTGCCCATAACGGGTATTGAAACCCAACTTATAGTGTTATAAATCTTAAAACTTACCGCTGAGCCACTGAAGGATACCAAAAAAGAGAGGCGGTTTATGTTCTTAGAACAGATACTTACAGTTGCCGTCTATTCTTCAAAGTTTCATCAGACACACATTTATTTTAAAGGTTCAGTTTTATAGATATGGGTCAAAGGTCATAGAAACGTTCATTATTTATGCTGTTTACAGGTTCGTCTTTAACAGTGGAAATACAAAACAGACGAATAAATTAAAATTTTATCACTGTAAGTCATGGTATTACTGTGTGTATGGCCAGGTGGTTAGGGCGTTCGACTCGTAATTTAAGGTTCGTGGGTTCGAATTCCTCTCACACTGAACATATTCGCCCTTTCAGCCCTGGGGGCGTTACAGTGTGACGGTCAATTCTACTATTCGTTGGTAAAAGAGTAACCCAAAAGTTGGCGGTGGGTGGTGATGACTAGTTGCCTTCCCTCTAGTCTTACACTGCTAGCGCAGATAGCCCTCGTGTAGCTTTGTGCGAAAATTCAAAATAGGCAGTTATTGTGTGTACACGAAGACGTAGGATATGCATGTTAATGCATAAGTAGTGATATGTACTTATTGTCTTTACCAAATACATGCCCAGACTTGTCGTTCTAGGGCCATCATTAGACTCCCAAGTGCATCGTTGATACGTTGTTTCGTAGAACAGTCACTCAGTCATTCCGTCCATATAAATAAACCGTTCTATCTATCTTCTTTGATGGTTATTGACCATTCCACACACTGTCATTCCCCATTCTGGGAAGTACTTTTAGCTCTGACTTACCGAGATGTGTGTCCGCATCCGTATTTTTTGTTGTTGCTGTTAATGCTGTACGGGCTGGAAGTGCCAGAGGGCCATTTCCTCCGGGAAGATACATGGTATAACCTAGCCTCTGGTAGCATTCGAATCTTTCTTTATAGTTTCACTTCGTTTTTAGACATACTAATGATAATGTGTTTTAGAACGACCAGAACCTTGGTAGAATTGTGGTCATTTTGTTTGAACCCTTCCACAGTGGCCGTTGTTAGGAAAAGAATCATTTCAGCACCGCCTGAACAAGAGTTCTCAGAAAATTTTACTTTACAAAAGTGTTCTCGTAGTCTTAATGCACAGTTACAGAATCGAACCCCCAATTTTAGCGTGGTAAGTCTATACACCCACCTTAACCCATTAACTGTCTCTCTCGATTTTCTTCTTTCTCTTCTTACAGTGTACTCATGTATAAAGTTTATACTTTCAATAAAGGTGTAGAAATGTGTCGAGAATGTTAGTGTAATTTGAAATTGTTGTATAATTCAATGTGATTGTTGGTAAGAAAGGTTAATCACAGTTTACCAAAACATATATGCTCCATTAACTCAGGGCTGAGCGTTGTCCAATGGTTAGCATACCGGTCAGTGGATCTGAAGGTGCGTGGTTCGCGTCCCTTTATCTGAAAAGAAATTGCGCTCCGCAATTTGGGATCGTGGGTTATAAGAGTAATAGTTAACTCTCCCTATTCAGTATGACAAGAGTAACTTAAGAGTTGGCGGGGAGTGATTTTATCATCAAAGGCAGCTACTGCAGATAACCCTGCTGTTGCTTTGTGCGAAAATCAACAAATTATTAAGTCAAAAAGTGTTTTATTTTTCTCAGATTGTAAACAGAATTCCCAGTTGTTTACTAAGTATCATCAACTTGTAACCAAAACTAAGAAACTACCTAGTATTTAACTAAATTGATTCAATATAATACTGTAGTTAGGAATGTGAACTGACATAAAACAAACATGACTTGATAAAAATTCACTAATTCTTCAGTTGACGATATTCACAGATGTAATCCCAGTAATATTGCACTAAGTTTTAACAGCTTAGGATGTTTAGGTTAGTCCTAAATCCATACACTAATTCAACAGTACTTATAAAGATGGGCCTGGCATGGCCTAGCGCGTTAAGGCGTGCGCTTCGTAATCTGAGGGTCGCGGGTTCGCGCCCGCGTCGCGCCAAACATGCTCGCCCTCCCAGCCGTGGGGGGGCGTTGTAATGTGACGGTCAATCCCACTTTTCGTTGGTAAAAGAGTAGCCCAAGAGTTGGCGGTGGGTGGTGATGACTAGCTGCCTTCCCTCTAGTCTTACACTGCAAAATTAGGGACGGCTAGCACAGATAGCCCTCGAGTAGCTTTGTGCGAAATTCCAAAACAAACAAACTTATAAAGATAAAATATGTGAAACTTGCACCACAGACTTCTCTTTCTGCGTATTATTCATTATAAAAACTCATTTTAAAATTATTTGTAAATACTGGGCAACGAATAATACGTATTTTGACCCCTTGCCTAGCACTCTCTCTCAAAGTCATACCTTTATACATAAGCAGAATTACAGGGGGGCAAGAGGAAAAGCAGCCCCCCATATTTTTTTGTGGGGTGTAGAACACACACCACATTCACAATAACTAAGTCATTTTGTTTATTTGATATAAATCTCAAAGCGACACAAAAAGGTTGTCTTTGCCCATCACAGGTATCGAAACCCGATTTTAGCTGTATAAGTCCGCAGACATTGCACTGTTTCACTTTCTTGTCTCCCTCCCTCACACATTTTAATCCCAAATATCGTCCATCGTTATCTGTATTTGCTAGTTTACAGAAATTATTTTACAAACAAATAGGAATGTAAAAAAACGAATTTATTTTAGTTAGGAACGTTATGGAGTCTAAAAGACCTTTAAAAAGTAATGAAGAAATTACGATACACAATGTGATGCGTGGTAAACAAATGTACAGAGTGTATTAAATAATAAGTTGTTTGTGTTTTTTTTTTATAAAAGTGAGTCGATTTCGTGGCGTGTGAGATCTACGTTGAAACATGGCCTCTGCATGTGATAACAAGAACGTTACGTGATTTCTGTAATCCGAAACTCCCTTGCGTTGCGTTTTCTTTGAAGTCCTTGAAAACGTGCGTATGTATAATTAACTTGGAGATGTTGTAGTGTTATCTTACAAACGTTGTGTTAATTACACTCTGGGCATTAGCAAGCTTTTGTATCTGTTAGGTTTCACGTATCCTTCGGAAGTCAACTGTTGAGTTTTACGATACCAAACGCATCAGAGTCGATCATTCGATGCCGTTTTTATGTTTAGCTTTGTGCATTCTGTCTTCGCCAGACACAGTTGGTGATGCAGTCTTTGATGAAGAATATATATTTTTGTATTGTATGTAGTTTGGCATTTTTGTTATATTTAAACGAAACATTATCATGTATTGTGTAAAATATTTAATAATTTAAGATGATAACTTATATTACAATTCCTTTTTCTACCTTATAAGAACAGATGTTTTTCATTTCCGGCTGCTTTGTTTTACTTCCGGTTACACACATTTTTAGTTCCAACTACTTCGATGTTTCACTTCCGGTTACATGCATCTTTAGTTCTGGCTAGTTAGATGTTTTACTTCCGGTTACATGCATCTTTAGTTCTGGCTAGTTAGATGTTTTACTTCCGGTTACATACTTCTTTAGTTCTGGCTAGTTCGATGCTTCACTTCCTGTTACATATATGTTTAGTTCCGGCTACTTCGGTGTTTTACCGTTTCCGTTGCTTTCCATGTTCCAGATATAATTCTTTTCATATTTCAGTATCAGCTACTTCCGAAAACCGCTTCACACCAGAATTTTATTTTGTGTTTATTAGTAATGCTGAGTTTATGGTTGACTTTTTTTTTTTCTTAAGTTGCACTCTCGTTAGCCCAATAGTTTGAAGTACATGACAAGGTAGTACTGAACGTATAATAATGGAAGAAATAATAATAATTTTGCTATTTCCTAAGCCAGCTGAATAGGAACAAGATAATAAAATAATATCGAATTTACAATCAGGGAAACACAAAATTGTCTTCTTTTTTATTTTATGTGATTCTTTAAAATTTGGTTAGATAATTCAAGGGGTAGGTCCCCTCCCTTGTGGATGCCAATGGCCAGATGTTTAAAGTATTAGCATATGGTTTAAAGTTAACGTTGGATATACAGTTTTCATTGATTCAGAGATGGCCTTTCTCTCAAATCAAAATTTGTTAGGTCGATTTTGTTCGACAGTCGCATCGTGAGCTAAACTTCTAGACATAATCATATTTCTGTTTTTTGAGGAAGTTCAGGTTAATTTTTTTTCCTTTTTTGTTACTGTTTTGCTTTTAAATTTGTCTTAGTTGTTACCTAAGCCTTTTTACGCCCACCCATATGGGATACGGAAAACCCGATTCTGCGTAATGTTCCTCTTAACAGGAATTTGTTAGTATATCCTAATTTCCTCGTGCAGTAAAAATTGTACCGTATCATTATGTTTCACTTTCTTTAAGCATGTGCGTCAGAATGATAGAGAAGAATAGAAAGTTCGTAAAGGAAAATGGACGAAATATATATTTATTTTAACTTTCACAAACTGAATATCAAACTTTGAAATAACGGTGGTAGAGAAAACAATTGTCTCTTTGATATTCCGAGATTCTCAGTGGAAGTGAATATTTCATTTTTTAACCTTTTTTTTTTTTTTTCCAAAACCTTTAAGCCTAACATGTTCTGTACGGATATCGATAAATCCTGACTAAACATTTGTCAAAAATAAATATAAACTCGATTCTTCCCGTTTACCCTGTGGGCCCGGCATGGCCAGGTGGTTAGGTCGCTCGACTCATAATCTGAGGACCGCGGGTTTGAATTCACGTCACACCAAACATACTCACCCTTTCAGCCGTAGGGAGCGTTGTAATGTTATGGCCATTCCCACTATTTGTTGGTGAAAGAGTAGCCCAAGATGAGTAGTTACCTTCCTCTAGTCTTTCACAGCTAAATTAGATATGGCTAGCATAGATAATGTAGCTTTGCGCAAAATACGAAACAAACCCTTCCCTTATCGTATATTTCCCGTTTAAAAGACAGAAATGTACTTTATTTTTAGAAACAAGCGTGGCCGGTCTGAGAATCTTTAAAAAAAAAAAAACAGCGTTCCGATAGTGCGTTATATAAATAACAATCAAATCCAACTATTCAGTCAAAGTGCCCCAAGGGTTGACAGTCGGTGTTGTTAGCTGTATTCCGTCTGGTTCAAATTGAATACAAAGTCCTTTATTTGTGTATCTGTGTGGGAAACCTTTACTGTTGAACAGTTGTTAACAGAATAGTCTAATGTTTTGCGATATCTAGTGTGAAAAACTAAACTGTGAATTTATTTAACATCACGTGCGATTAAATTCAAATTGCTTATCCCTGCCCACTAATGTTTTGTTTGTTTTTTCTTGTTACTCACAAAGACTGTCTTCGTTCTACTAACCGCTGGTATCAAAACCCGATTTCTAGTTGTGTGCCACCAGGGGGCATCTTCTGATGTCCGGTCATGTTGATGAGCAAATGGAAATAAGATTTTTTCCCAACATGTAAAAATAAAGTATGTTCTTATGCCATTTCATGGGTTGTTTGAACAGAAACAGTTGTTTTTGTAAAGGAAATAACCTAGTTATGACACCTACATATGCCCCCCGCTAGTACAGCGGTAAGCCTACGAATTTACAACGCTAAAATCAGGGGTTCGATTCCCATCGGTGGGCTCAGCAGATAGCTCAATGTGGCTTTGCTATAAGAAAACATACACACATCTCTCTACTATTGCATAATTGAGTGATGTTGCACAGTTTGTTTTATGTTATGAAACATTAACGGTTTCTTTCATTCTGGTTTCTGGTTAACAGAATATTTTCTAAATGGTATCAAGATTAATTTGGTAAACTGTAAACTGCTGTGTTAGAAGTTGATGACGTGAATGTCACATTAGTTTACTTTTAAAAGTTGTTCATTCTTTGTAAAGTCGTGAAATTAGAGTCCAAAGTTTACATTTAAAAAAGAAATAAAAAATGAGTGAAGGAGGAACTCGGCGAATCCTGAACGACGTTATCTCTAAAGATGAAGCATTTTTTTTTTTTTTGTCTTTAATTTACCAAGTTTTTCAAACAGTGTCCATATCTATCTAATGTTGTCGATAACCTTCGAGAAATATTGGTCACCAAGCACTGAGAAGTCGCAGCTGGGGAATCACTCTAGCAAGCATCAACCAAATACGTTAGAAGAAAACAAACAAGCGGATTATACGTTTGTTTTTCTCTATTTTCCTTGTTTTCATTTCTTCAGTTGCTTCGCTGTTTTTAATCAGGAAATAGCATTGTTTTTCTTTCTCTTTTTTTTTTTTCTTCTGCGGTAGCTAAACTAATTTCAGGCGGTAATGCTGAAATCTGTTTTGTTCCGTGGTAGTTTGCGAAAGAAACCTAGCTAACTTATTGACTGCCCCTGAATCTGTAATGAGTTACTCTGCATAGTTCTTTTAGTAATTTAGTTTTTCGAATCAATTTCTACTTTGTTTAGGCAAGAAACATTTTGTTTGTCCATTCTCTTTCTTGTTACCATGTGGTAAAATTGGTTTAATATTTAATGGGACTAAATAACATGCCCAGTAGTATAATGATTTGCAACTGTACATCATACAAGTTCAGACTTGAATCAACAACGTAAAAGGTGTGTGTGTGTGTGTACGAGTACTTTATAAGTTCACAATGTTGTTTTTTTTGCGAATTTCTTTGTCCAGGAAGCTTTCCCCGCCCATTTTGGAGCTAGCAGGACCAAACTCCGTTGGTGGACTTCAAGTTAACCCAGTCGGCGTCCTTATCTGTGTGAAGTAGCTCTATTCGTAAAGTAATTCAGTCATAACGGGAGTCTAGAAGTAGGTTTGTAGCCTCACTGAACTCTAATATGGTATCAGACGTTCTGCCCCTGATACCGTTATCTGTGTGAAGTAGCTCCCTTACCTTTATTCGTAAAGTAATTCAGTCATAACGGGAGTCTAGAAGTAGATTTGTAGCCTCACTGAACTCTAATATTGTATCAGACGTTCTGCCCCTGATACCGTTCCGGATCTCCATAAATGTCACAGTCAAATCTGTGTTCATACCCACACTCACAAGCTAACAAGACCAAACTTGGCACACGATATCATGCCTCTGCGGGTGTTCTAACAGAACCTTACCTTTATTCGTAAAGTAATTCAGTCATAACGGGAGTCTAGAAGTAGGTTTGTAGTCTCACTGAACTCTAATATTGTATCAGACGTTCTGCCCCTGATACCGTTCCGGATCTCCATAAATGTCACAGTCAAATCTGTGTTCATACCCACACTCACAAGCTAACAAGACCAAACTTGGCACACGATATCATGCCTCTGCGGGTGTTCTAACAGAGTTTTTAAGGGTATAGACACTTCCCACCCCCATGAGGTACCTAGAGAAGTATTCGGACACAGTGGAGGAACTTGAACAGTATGATGACCCCCACACTGAAGCGAGGGTATTTTATATTGCTGTTTATAAAACATGTTAGTACTTCCTCAAGTTTGTAGCAGTATATACCAGTAAAACTTCAGGTTATAGCAGTGGTACATATCAGAACTTCCGCAAGTGTGAAATAACACATGCCAATGTGTCACGAGCCGTTCTTTGTTTTAGACGCTTTATTAATACGTACAATTAATTATTTGTCGAAACCTGTTGAAGCCTACTCGAGTACTAACATAGAAACACGCCATTCCTGTCTATACTTGTATTAAGTCTCGTGCGATTCCTTTGTGACACATTTGGGTTAATGTTTCGTACATAGGTTTAACGTAAATGAAACATATGTCCCCATTCACAGAAGCACGTGGTACAGATGAAACGTGATGAACAAAGGAAGGGACAACCAGCACAAAACACAACTGTTGTGTATTAACAAAGAGCCTAAATGTATGACTTAATGTGCTCCAGAGGGCGGTTTACCTCTTATAAAGGAATAGTGTCTTCACAGATCAATAACAAGTTGCGGGTCTTGAAAATATACTTATATACACATTTACTTAAATAAAGGTACACATTTAACTTCCGAGTTGTCTTTTGTCAAGCAAAGAATCAGACCTTTTACTTCAATTGTATACTTTGGGTGGTACTAAAGGTGTTTTATATTTAGTAACAGTTGTCGTGTTTCATCCTGGTGTTGTAGGTGTTTTATATTTATTAACAGCTGTCATGTTTCATCTTGGTACTGTAGGTATTTTATATTTATTAACAGCTGTCATGTTTCATCTTGGTACTGTAGGTATTTTGTATTTATTAACAGCTGTCATGTTTCATCTTGGTACTGTAGGTATTTTATATTTATTAACAGCTGTCATGTTTCATCTTGGTACTGTAGGTATTTTATATTTATTAACAGCTGTCATGTTTCATCTTGGTACTGTAGGTATTTTATATTTTTAAGAGCTGTCATGTTTCATCCTGGCACTGTAGATATTTTATATTTATTAACAGTTGTCATTCTTCGTCCTGGCACTGTAGATATTTTATATTTATTAACAGTTGTCATTCTTCGTCCTGGCACTGTAGATATTTTATATTTATTAACAGTTGTCATTCTTTGTCCTGGCACTGCAAATATTTTATATTTATTAACAGTTGTCATTCTTTGTCCTGGCACTGTAGATATTTTATATTTATTAACAGTTGTCATTCTTCGTCCTGGCACTGTAGATATTTTATATTTATTAACAGTTGTCATTCTTCGTCCTGGCACTGTAGATATTTTATATTTATTAACAGTTGTCATTCTTCATCCTGGCACTGTAGATATTTTATATTTATTAACAGTTGTCATTCTTCATCCTGGCACTGTAGATATTTTATATTTATTAACAGTTGTCATTCTTCATCCTAGCACTGTAGATATTTTATATTTATTAACAGTTGTCATTCTTCGTCCTGGCACTGTAGATATTTTATATTTATTAACAGTTGTCATTCTTCGTCCTGGTACTGTAGGTGTTTTATTTCCAGAAAGTTATAAAAAGTTATATTTTCCTCATATAATTTTGAATGTTTGCCTTTTAATATGGTTTTCATTGACTATGAATCCAAAGTCATTGCTATTGAGTGATCAGAGCCAAAAACCAAGAGTTATTAGAAACAGATATCTCCAAGAACTAAGGGATATTGAAGACTAATCATCCCGAGAACCAAGGGTTATTAAAAACAGATTTTCCCAAGAATCAAGGTTTATTAAAAACAGATCTTTTGTTTTAGGGTTTCAATTGTAATGTAACATTTAAAACTACTGGCTTCTAAAGTATTCATCTTTATGGTAATTTTGGTGCGCATAGCATACTTTTCTGTTTGAAGAAAACTGTGATTTATAAGACGGATAAAGAAAGAACCCTTTGTTTTCTGTAATTTCTAGTCTTAAGTCTACGTAACACACACGAGGAAGAACCACCAGACCCACAGCTGATGCGACTAGACAACATGTTAATAGCTGAAGGTGTAGCGGGACCAGAGAAAGGTGGGGGGGCAGGAGCAGCAGCAAATGCCTCAGCAGCGGCATCTGGTGGACCTGGACAACCCGAAAATACGATTGAACATTCAGATTATCGGGCGAAGCTAGCACAAATAAGACAGATATATCACCAGGAACTAGAAAAGTACGAGCAGGTAAGTTGCTTTATGCATTCGAACTTACAGGAATAAACAAAACCGAAACTAAAACCACTATCACTGATAATTATATACTTTCGAGGTTAGAGTCGGTCAGTCCAATGTAACTTGTTCATATAACTGGAGTACATCGTGCTGTTTAAATGTTTATATATCTGTAGCATCTGCCATATTCTGGAAATATAATATATCCTTGTAGAACATCATTCTCAAGTAAAGTATGAAGTTTTGAAATAATATCCACGTTTAGAAACGAAATAAATAATAACTGTGTATTGTGGTTTGTAAACACTTCGCGTTGCTGCTTTGTAAACACTATGTTGTTGTTCTCTAAACACTGTGTTGTTGTGTTGTAAACTGTATTGTTGTTCTCTAAACACTGTGTTGTTGTGTTGTAAACTGTATTGTTGTTCTCTAAACACTGTGTTGTTGTCTCGTATTGATATTTTTACAACAGTGAAATTCTACCAGTGCAGATTGGGTATTTTCTATTTGCTAGACGTAAACCACGTGACTACTTAATAAGAAGCTATTGTGTGAACTCACTTTTAATAATTTAAATGACAACGAAAATACATTTTAATGAAAATAATAATAAATTTTGTTTTTATCGCTCATATAATTAAGGTCAGTGGTATTCATTTAATCTTAGCGATTTAATCAGCTGTGATGATCCATTTCACGTATCAAGTTTTCTTACTTGACCAAGCATTATTCATATATACATATAAATTAAATAAGTGTTTGAGTCATGATTTATTAGAGGCTGACAGGTTATGCTTAAGAGATTTTTTTAAAAAATAATTTATGCGAAAGGTGAAAAGTCACCCAGATGATAGAATTACGAAGAGAATTCATGGCAGGTTGTGATAACAGTATTTAAAATGGTTTAAAAAAACCCGTATAAAAACCAGTTTCAAATACTGTTTTGCCACCTCTACCTGTATGGTGTTGTTAATAACCAAGTGCTTTCTTGGCGCCACCTTTTAGTCTGCTACTGTATAAATGATTGGTTGGGAGGACTATCTTTTGTTCCTCGGCCTTCTGTTGAAGTTGTTATTACACTGTGTATTCGGATGTTTAATAACACGTATTTTATTTTTGAGTAGTAATTTGTTTGATACTATAAAAACTTGTCGTTTTAGTTCCTGCTGCAGTGCTCACACCTAGCGGCAATTTAGGTAATTATAGTGTTTGTCATCCATCACTTTCAGACTCATAACTGTCTTCAAAAATTAAATCAGAAACTATATATATATATATGTAGTAGTTTCATACAAAGTTCACATCACTAAGAACTTCCGTTTTATATGTTTCATTACTGTTACTTCCTATTTTTAGCTTTGATCAACAGTTTTTTCTTTGTTTTCTGTTTGATGCCCATCCACACCATCTATTCATGTATTGTTTCTCTTACCTTTGTATCGAACTTTATATATCCTTTTTGTTGTGTGATGTGGACTTGTCTATTTTAGTATTACTCCAGTTTAAAACATTCCATCTTTGTTTTCCTTCAATTCATCCATGTTGTGTCTCGATCATTTTTACTTGCATGACCTGTTACAGTTTGAATTACATTTATACTGTTTATCCATCTGTCTTAATTCCATATATTTTATATGATTTTAATCTGGATCCATGTTACCCTGTATAGCTTTTGGTTTATATCTATGTTACCTTGTGTAGTGTTTGATGTAGATCCATGTTACCTTGTGTAGTGTGTGGTTTATATCCATATTACCGTGTGTAACGTTTGGTTTATATCCATGTTACCGTTTGTAGTGTTTGGTTTATATCCATGTTACTGTTTGTAGTGTTTGGTTTATATCCATGTTACCGTTTTTAGTATTTGATGTAGATCCATGTTACCTTGTGTAGTGTTTGGTTTAGATCCATGTTACCTTGTGTAATGTTTGATCTAGATTCATGTTACCTTGTGTAGTGTTTGATGTAGATCCATGTTACCTTGTGTAGTGTGTGGTTTATATCCATGTTACCGTTTTTAGTGTTTGGTGTATATCCATGTTACCTTGTGTAGTGTTTGATCTAGATCCATGTTACCTTGTGTAGTGTTTGGTTTACGTCCATATTGCCTTGTGTAGTGCTTGGTTTATATCCATGTTACCTTGTGTAGTGTTTGATTTATATCCATGTTACCTTGTGTAGTGCTTGGTTTATATCCATGTTACCTTGTGTAGTGTTTGGTTTATATCCATGTTACCTTGTGTAGTGTTTGGTTTATATCCATGTTACCTTGTGTAGTGTTTGGTTTATATCCATGTTACCTTGTGTAGTGTTTGGTTCATAACCATGTTACCTTGTGTAGTGTTTGATCTAGATCCATGTTACCTTGTGTAGTGTTTGGTTTACGTCCATATTGCCTTGTGTAGTGCTTGGTTTATATCCATGTTACCTTGTGTAGTGTTTGATTTATATCCATGTTACCTCGTGTAGTGTTTGATCTATATCCATGTTACCTCGTGTAGTGTTTGGTTTATATCCATGTTACCTCGTGTAGTGTTTGGTTTATATCCATGTTACCTCGTGTAGTGTTTGGTTTATATCCATGTTACCTCGTGTAGTGTTTGGTTTATATCCATGTTACCTCGTGTGGTGTTTGGTTTATATCCATGTTACCTTGTGTAGTGTTTGGTTCATAACCATGTTACCTTGTGTAGTGTTTGGTTTATATCCATGTCACCTTGTGTAGTGTTTGGTTTATATCCATGTTACCTTGTGTAGTGTTTGATTTATATCCATGTTACCTTGTGTAGTGTTTGATTTATATCCATATTATCCATTTATGTTTTTGTTTTTTTGCATTCAACTTGTGCTTGTTTTATTTTTAGACCAATGTCACCTCAAATTATAACTGTATTATTTTTTGCATGTCATGTTTGTTCAAAATCCGTATTAATACTACCATTAGTTCTGGATTCTTTGTTATCTTTTTGTGTCATACCTCGTGTTTAGGACTTATTCTTCATCGTATGAAACCAGTACAAATACCGTGCATACCAAATGGGAATAAAATCATCATTTCAGCGTTCAATATTAGCAGGATAGTTTATTCTTAGTGTGTGTTTTATATTGTATTAATTTCGCTACGTATTTACACTGTGTATCATAACTTTGTTGCCCGAAATCCAACTTGAGCTGGTTAAGTGACGGGCTGCACAGCTGTCGCTTTGAAAGTGACAAACTAAATTTGTGGAGATTAAAGCTTTAACTTACAGATCCTAGGCCACGTTTAACCGGCCGTCGTGTCAAAACTGTCATAGCGAAGTGTGGCAATACTCACCCAGGGAAGACCCGGTCAAAGCTGAGACGGTTGACAGTGTGCCTATTGGATGCTAGTGACAGCAGGGCCTTGGGAGAAACGCAATTGATCCGTTTAAATTCTTCATCGATAACCCCAGCTGTGAATGTTCGGAATTCTACCCCAGCTTGGGTGCTCGTGGGAAGAGTCACCTGCGACCAAGTGGGTTTGCATCTCGGATATATCGGGTCGTAAACCTTCCCATTCAATACAAGTTCCAACAGTAGAGGCACTGTCAAAAATGAAATCTTTCGACTGGACGAATTCTTCGGTTTTTCCATCGGGACCAAAATGTATCGTTTCTGTGATAGGGGCCACGTGACTAAGATCTCATCTTATGCTGCACTATCTGTCTCTCTCACGAGCTTACAACACCGGTGTGAAAGAAGGACTGACAGCCCGCAAACGAAATCCACGTGCACGCGCAGATGACGTCTTAATCATGTTGACCAATAGATAATCCAATTGAAGATGTGAATTAAAGAGTGTGCATCAGTATTATAACTTTCAAGAAATGTGTAGAAACTCTAAGCCTTCTCCAGCTATATACACGTTGCACTTTATATACATAGACATATAAACTACAAGTTTGTAATTATTTAAGGAAAGAATTAAATATATTCTTTTATTCTCTATTTTTGTATCTATTCTCGGAGTTTTTATGGTGACAATAGGAATAAAAACAGCGAGTGTTTTACAGACGGACATAGATAGATATATACACAGCTTTCTCTGTTCGAAAGTACAGATACAAGAACCGTGATCATGGCTAGATAGAGTGGCACAGCTGCTATAACTCGTAACTGGATAACCGAGCTAGCTATCCGTGGGGAAATAGACAAATGCTTCTCTAACAAAGGCTTATAACAAGGAAATGTGTTATTAGAGCTAGGACAATAGTGTCTCCTTTTCCGAGCCCTAATGGCTGAACCATCCGTAGATTGATACTCAATTAATTCCAGCAGTGGCAGCACACTTGGGGGCGACCCGTGACTTATCGGTGTCGCTTTGCCGTGACGGGCGACCCAACTGTCTGTGGGCGCCGCCCTTTTCTTGCCCCTTATCCGCCCGCGCTGCATGTACTGGAGAAAGTGAAGTACGCCCCTTGACGCCTCGTAGCCCCTTTCTCAGATTATCCGTGACGCAGGCCTACTTATATTCATGTTTTATGTTCTCATAACACCATCAGTACCACACTTACGATCTCCGTCTATGCAGCCCCGGCTAATTCATTAGAACCGATATCTCGGTGGAGTTACCTTCGTAATCATATGGCTGCCAGCCCGCTTAGATCTCTTCAGCATCATGAATCTTCGGGCTAACTGAATGTCATCATTAGCTGCGGGCCGGTAGATGGAAAATGTGAATATTTTATAAGTATTTAAAACAGAAGATAGAAACGTTATTTTCTCGAGGCACTGTCTCTACAGACGTGATTACAAAAGCGAGAGAGTTAGTCTTTATTAGAACAGTGTGTATAGGATGGAGAATAAATATATGAATATAGAATAAACTTTCAAGTACACTGTTAACCCTCCATATACGTGGATGTCGTTTTTCCGCCATTTTCCAAGACAACGGACCTAAAGTACTAGCGAATAAATATATCAATTGGTTTAGTTCTCTTAAGATTTTAAATATTTTAGAGCAAAAAAAAAAAAAAATGAGCGAACCA
>NC_134826.1:52609809-52666291 GCF_004210375.1 Tachypleus tridentatus | reverse complement strand
GTCAACCCCACTATTCGTTGGTAAAGTTACCGGTTGGTGACTAGCTGCCTTTCCTCTGGTCTTACACTGCTAAATTAGGGACGGCTATGCATATAGCGCTCGTGTAGCTTTGCGTGAAATTCAAAACCAAACACACAAACTGTAGATATTCTTTACTTGAAATGTAAACCCTTAGTTTGAATCGATGCTACCACCTAGAATTAGTTTGGTGGAATCAAATTAGGATAAATAAAAAACGGAATGGTTAGACTGGCAAGAAAATGATCGATTTACAAACGTTTCAAATAAAACAGAAAATGACTTTTAAAACTATATTACGTTGAATTAGAAAGCGTAAGAAAACCCATAAAGATTTTTCATTGAATAATTAATTTAAAAACACTTTTTCTTAATTAAATAAACAGGTTAGAACAAATTTATGACTAAAATAAAATACATTCAGTGTTTCTTCCCACACGACACGTGTGGCATTACATAGCAACGCAAACTATTCTCTAAAGTTCGCTACTTTTAATACCTGAAACCTTTGAATTTACTTATTTATTTGGTAATATTTCTTTCTTGTATCAAAATTGGTTTGGTTTAAATTTCGCACAAAAGCTACACGACGGCTATCCACGCTATCCGTCCCAAATTTAGCAATGTAAGACTACAGGAGTCCAGCTAGTCATCACAACCCATCGCCAACTCTTGAGTTACATTTTTCCAACGAATAGTGGTATCGATCGTAACATATAATGGCTAAAAGGGTGAGCTTGTTTGATGTCATACTGATTCGAACCTATGACCCGCGGGTTACGAGTTGAGCGCCTTAACCACCTGGCCATACAGGCTCCTAATATATGCGTGAAACAGAATACAGACGAGTTAATAGTAAATGAAACCGGTGACAAGTTGTCCGTCAAGACCCCACTAGATAGTGAAGAATAATTAATCTTTCTTGTGTTTTTTATTGTGGGGTTAAAATTTGTTTTATTTAGAATGGTAACTTAACGTACGCGTGTGTAAACAGTACCAAAAAAACAGCACTGCAGCGACATCTAAAGTCCTTTTTAATTTTCACTGATCCTTCATTCCAATCATTTACTAATTAATACATAACTAGTTCATAAACAAAGAAAACATTAATATCAAACATTAAACTTCATTTTTTATATTTCTGTTTGTTTGTTTGTTTTAATTCCGCACAAAGCTACTCGATGGCTATCTGTGCTAGCCGTCCCTAATTTAGTAGTGTAAGACTAGAGGGAAGGCAGCTAGTCATCACCACCCACCGCCAACTCTTGGGCTACTCTTTTAGCAACGAATAGGGGGATTGACCGTCACATTATAACGCCCCACGACTGAAAGGACGAGAGCATGTTTGGGGCGACGGCAATGCGAACCCGCAACCCTCAGATTACGAGTCGCACGCCTTAACACGCTTTGCCATGCCGGGACATTTATATTTCTATGAATATTCAATAGAACCCAAAGTGCTTCAATAAACACATTCTGTTATTCTCAAATTTTGTATTTTAATCGACTTTGACTTTTCTATGAATATTTCAACAATATAATCAAAGTATTTTTTGGGTATATTATTTTTACTGACTTAGTGGGGTTTAGGATTAACCAAATACCCTTAACGTAGTATTTCGTGAGATAACATTGAAATTAAACCTGCAAATATTGAAAATATAGATAACATCAAACTGTGAAAACATCAAATCGTGAAAATATCAAACCGTAAAAATATTAAACCGTGATAACATCAAACCGAGAAAACATCAAACTGAGAAAACATGAAACCGTGATAACATCAAACCGAAAAAAACATGAAACCGAGAAAATATCAAAACCGAGAAAACATGAAACCGTGATAACATCAAACCGAAAAACATGAAACCGAGAAAATATCAAAACCGAGAAAACATGAAACCGTGAAAACATCAAACCGAGAAAACATCAAACTGTGAAAACATCAGACCGTGATAACATCAAACCGTGAAAACATCAAACCGAGAAAACATGAAACCGTGATAACATCAAACCGAGAAAACATCAAACTGAGAAAATATGAAACCGTGATAACATCAAACCCAGAAAACATGAAACTGTGAAAACATCAAACCGTGATAACATCAAACCGAGAAAATATCAAACCGTAAAAAACATGAAACCGTGAAAACATAAAACCGAGAAAATATCAAACCCAGAAAACATGAAACCGTGAAAACATCAAACCGTGATAACATCAAACCGAGAAAATATTAAACCGTGAAAACATCAAACCGTGATAACATCAAACCGAGAAAACATCTAAACCGAGAAAACATCAAACTGTGAAAACATCGAAACCGAGAAAACATGAAACCGTGAAAACATCAAACTGTGAAAACATAAAGCCGAGAAAACATCAAAACCGAGAAACTTTGCACTATAACTAGAAGTTTATGCTTTACTGATTCCTATAATTCTGTTCAGTTTGTATTACCAGATTATTTAACTTGTACGCTATTTTAGTTCTGATCCATACAGTTAACTTACATTTGATCAGTAGTTCTTTCTGTTCTGTCAACTTAACACTTATTTGATCTTCATAGTTAACTTACGTTTGTTCAATAGTTTGTTCTGATCTATAACGTTAACTTATATTTGATGTACATAGTTAACTTACATTTGTTGAATAGTTCGTTCTGATCTATAAAGTTAACTTGCATTTAATAAAAAAACCCGTTCTGTTGCTGATAGTTAATACACATTTATTTTTATAGTACAATACGTTAAGATGACAATGACTACAATAATTTAAAAGCACATCCTAAAATAAACCTTTCACCACAACGAAAATTATTGTCTACACGAGTGTGTTTTGATTTAATTGCATTGGGAAAAGATTTGTTTTATAATCAAATATGAGGAAAAGTGAGTCGAGGAGGCGCCTTGAACCTTGACGATTAAATTACTGTAAAGTGTAATTTTGGCACGAACAACATGACCCTGGATGAGATGGACGTATTATGATGGTTTAATCAAGGGGAATGTGTAAGTGGAAACAATGTATATATTTAGAAACATACGCGCGGAGATTGCTCGCATAACTACACATCATTACTAACAGTTGACTGGATACAGTCTACAATAAGAAATTTTCAACGCAGTAATTCGTATTTGATAACTTCCGAGAGCTATTCCGCTTGTGAAGAATGGGAAACTGTAACGTTTTCTGCAAGAAATGACATCGACCTTTTCAAATAAAGCGACCTTCACTTTACCTTCTCGAAATTCAGAATTTGAAGTTATAGGGGATTTTCAACATCAAGAATATAGCAGTATCCGATTGGAAATAAATGGAGAATGGGAATTTCAACATCAAGAATATAGCAGTATCCGATTGGAAATAAATGGAGGGGGAATTTCAACATCAAGAATATAGCAGTATCCGATTGGAAATAAATGGAGGGGGAATTTCAACATCAAGAACATAGCAGTATCCGATTGGAAATAAATTGAGGGATAATTTTAACAGCAGCATGGAGAGAATGGAATTTTAAGCATTAAAAAGATAGCAATACCTGGTTTGAAAGAAATGAATGGGGAATTTTAACAGCAAAAAGATAGCAGTACCTGTTTGGAAGAAACGAGTGAGAATTTGAATAGCAAGATAGCAGCACCTGGCTTGAAAGAAATGAATGGGGAATTTTAATAGCAAGAAGATAGCATTACCTGTTTGATAGAAATGAATGGGAAATTTCAAAAGCAAGAAGATAGCAGTACCTAATTGGAAATAAATGAATGGGGAATTTTAAATTCAAGAAGATAGTAGTACCTAGTTGAAAGAAATGAATGGGAAACTTCAACAGCAAAAAGATAGCAGTACCTGTTTGATAGAAATGAATGGGGAATTTCAAAAACAAGAAGATAGCAGTACCTAATTGGAAATAAATGAATGGAGAATTTCAAAAGCAAGAAGATAGCAGTACCTAATTTGAAATACATGAATGGGAAATTTTAAAATCAAGAAGATAGCAGCAGCTGGTTAAAATAAATAAATGGGGAATTTCAACAGCAAAAAGACAGCAGTACCTGGTTTGAAATAAATGGAAATAAGAGAGCATATTTTGGTAAAATAATATACTTTTACGATTGACTTAACTATAAATGGTTATGAAAGACCAAAATGCATATAGAGAAACATTCAGGACTGTGCATAGAGCAAAAAGCATTCGGCCTTCACAACAAATCTTAAGTTCACAACATACCAACCTTATTTTAATGGTGCTCTCTCCATATTGTTTGAAGGCAAAACCAGCTGATATAAAATAAATTTAGAGTTTATTTCTGTAACTTTTTATGCGAACATTCTTAGTTGAAATCTATTCCTGAAGAAAAGTGTATTGAAACATTATACTATGGTCAGTTTTATTCCGGGATTTCTGAAGTTATATCTGGTTTGAATTGTTTTGAATTTTCACGCATAGCTACACGAAGGCTATCTGCGCTAGCTGTCCCTAATTTAGCAGTGTAAGACTAGAGGGAAAGCAGCTAGTCATCACCACCCGCCACCAACTCTTGAGCTACTCTTTTATCAACGAGTAGTGGGAATGACTCTCACTTAATAATGGCCCCACGGATCAAGGGCGAGCATGTTTAGCGACACGGTGATTCGAACTCGCGACCCTCGGATTACGAGTCTGGTGCTAGTAATATCTAGAACTTTTCCTATGGTTTCCTATTCTCTTTCTTTACTCGATCAAGATAGTAATCTGAGACACAATGAATATCAATACTGAGGCCACAATAAGGATATAAACATTTCATGTATTTCCTTTCTGTGAAGATAATGTTGTAGTACATTTGTTGAATGTTTCGGATTGTTATTCCACTTAAAGACGTCCATAAGGAACATCCTGGTGTACGAATGTTTGGGAGAATCCATAAATCCATCGAATCCAATTGTTGTTCAACAACACATACTTAGGTGCCACCCCTCACCTTGCTTAATTCATAACAAGGAATGTAGTCTATCATTAGTTTCATAATTAAAACAAGGAATATGGTCCATCATTAGTTTCATAATTAACACAAGAAATATGGTTTATCATTAGTTTCATAATTATAACAAGGAATATGGTCTATCATTAGTTTCATAATTATAACAAGTAATATGGTCTATCATTAGTTTCATAATTATAACAAGGAATATGGTCTATCATTAGTTTCGTAATTATAACAAGTAATATGGTCCATCATTAGTTTCATAATTATAACAAAACATATGGTCAATGACTAGTTTCATAATTATAACAAGGAATATGGTCCATTATTAGTTTCATAATTAAAACAAAGAATATGGTCCATCATTAGTTTTATAATTATAAAATGGAATATAGTCGATCATTAGTTTCGTAATTATGAAAAGGAATATGGTCTATCATTAGTTTCATTTTTATAACAAGGAATATGGTCTGTCATTAGTTTCATAATTATAACAAGTAATATGGTCTATCATCATAAGTTTCATAATTATAACAAGGAATATGGTCAATGACTAGTTTCATAATTATAACAAGGACTATGGTCCATTATTAGTTTCATAATTAAAACAAAGAATATGGTCCATCATTAGTTTCATAATTAAAACAAGAAATATGGCCCATCATTGGTTTTATAATTAAAACAAGAAATATGGCCCATCATTAGTTTTATAATTATAACAAGGAATATGGTCCGCTTAGTTTCATATTTATAACAAGGAAAATGGTCTATCATTAGTTTTATAATTATAACAAGGAATATGGTCTATCATTAGTTTCATAATTAAAACAAAAAATGTGGTCCATCATTAGTTTCGTAATTATCACAAGTAATATGGTCTATCATTAGTTTCATAGTTAAAACAAAAAATATGGCCCATCATTAGCTTCATAATTATAATAAAAATATAGCCCATCATTAGTTTTATAATTATAACAAGAAATATAGTCCACCATCAGTTTCATAATTATAACAAAAAATATGGTCGTCCATTAGTTTCATAATTAAAACAAGAAATATGGTCCATTATTAGTTTCATAATTAAAACAAAGAATATGGTCCATCATTAGTTTCATAATTAAAACAAGAAATATGGCCCATCGTTAGTTTTATGATTATAACAAGGAATATGGTCCGCTTAGAGTCATATTTATAACAAAAAAATGGTCTATCATAAGTTTCATAATTATAACAAGAAATATGGTCTATCATTAGTTTCATAATTAAAACAAAAATGTGGTCCATCATTAGTTTCGTAATTATCACAAGGAATATAGTCTATCATTAGTTTCGTAATTATGAAAAGGAATATGGTTTATCATTAGTTTCATAATTATAACAAGGAATATGATCTATCATTAGTTTCATAATTATAACAAGTAATATGGTCTATCATTAGTTTCATAATTATAACAAGGAATATGGTCAATGATTGGTTTCATAATTATAATAAGAAATATGGTCTACCATTAGTTTCATAATTAAAACAAGAAATATGGTCCATTATTAGTTTCATAATTAAAACAAAGAATATGGTCCATCATTAGTTTTATAATTATAACAAGGAATATGGTCCGCTTAGTTTCATATTTATAACAAGGAAAATGATCTATCATTAGTTTCATAATTAAAACAAAAAATGTGGTCCATCATTAGTTTCGTAATTATCACAAGGAATATGGTCAATCATTAGTTTCATAATTATAATAAGGAATATGGTCTACCATTCGTTTCACAATTAAAACAAAAAATATGGTCCATTATTAGTTTCATAATTAAAACAAAGAATATGGTCCATCATTAGTTTCATAATTAAAACAAAAAATATGGTCCATCACTAGTTTCATAGTTAAAACAAAAAATATGGTCCATCATTAACTTTATAAGTATAATAAGAAATATAGTCCATCATTAGTTTTATAATTATAACAAGAAATATGGTTCACCATCAGTTTCATAATTATAACAAAAATATGGTCCATCAATAGTTTTATAATTATAACAAAAAATACGATCTATCATTAGTTTCATAATTAAAGCAAGGAATATGGCCAATCATTAGTTTTATAATTATAAAAAGAAATATAGTCTATCATAAGTTTCGTAATTATGAAAAGGAATAGGGTCTATCATTAGTTTCATAATTATAAAAAGGAATATGGTCTATCATTAATTTCATAATTATAACAAGGAATATGGTCAATCATTAGTTTCATAATTATAACAAAAAATACGGTCTACCATTAGTTTCATAATTAAAACAAGAAATATGGTCCATTATTTGTTTCATAATTAAAACAAAGAATATGGTCCCTCATTCGTTTCATAATTAAAACAAGAAATATGGCCCATCATTAGTTTTATAATTATAACAAGGAATATGGTTCGCTTAGTTTCATATTTATAACAAGGAAAATGGTCTATCATTAGTTTCATAATTATAACAAGGATTATGGTCTATCATTAGTTTCATAATTAAAACAAAAAATGTGGTCCATCATTAGTTTCGTAATTATGACAAGAAATGTGGCCCATCATTAGTTTTATAATTTTAACAAGAAACATGGTATATCATTAGTTTTATATTTATAAGAAGGAATATGGTCCATCATTAATTTCGTAATTATAAAAAGGAAAATGGTCTATCATTAGTTTTACAATAATAACAAGGAATATGGTCGATCATTAGTTTCATAATTAAAAGAAAAAATATGGTCCATCATTACTTTCATAATTAAAACAAGGAATATGGTCCATCATTAGTTTCATAATTAAAACAAAAAAATATGGTCCATCATTAGTTTTGTAATTATAAGAAGAAATATGTCCATCATTAGTTTCGTAATTATAGGAAGAAATATGGTCCATCATTAGTTTCATAATTATAACAAGGAATATGGTCCATCATTAGATTTATAGTTATAACAAGGAATATGGTCCGTTATTAGTTTGAAATTTATAACAAGGAATATGGTCCGTTATTAGTTTGAAATTTATAACAAGGAATATGGTCTGCTTAGTTTCATATTTATAACAAGGAAAATGGTCTATCATTAGTTTCATAATTAAAACAAAAAATGTGGTCCATCATTAGTATCGTAATTATGACAAGGATTATGGTCTATCATTAGTTTCTTAGTTAAAACAAAAAATATGGTCCATCATTAGTTTTATAAATATAAAAAGGAATATGGTCCGCTTAGTTTTATATTTATAAGAAGGAATATGGTCCATCATTAGTTTCGTAATTATAAAAAGGAAAATGGTCTATCATTAGTTTTACAATAATAACAAGGAATATGGTCTATCATTAGTTTCATAATTAAAAGAAAAAATATGGTCCATCATTACTTTCATAATTAAAACAAGGAATATGGCCCATCATTAGTTTCATAATTAAAACAAAAATATATGGTCCATCATTAGTTTCGTAATAATAAGAAGAAATATGTCCATCATTAATTTCGTAATTATAAGAAGAAATATGGTCCATCAGTAGTTTCATAATTTTAACAAGGAATATGGTCCATCAATGATTTCATAATTATAACAAGGAATATGGTCCATCAGTAGTTTCAGAGTTGTTCGAAAAAATATTTATGACTAAATACTATTCGATAATCGTGACGTCATATACGTAACGTTTCTCGTGACTCATTAAATTAACCTGTTCGTGTTTAATAAGTGTTATGCTGAAGTGTTACAAGATGGTGTTAATTAACAACATTTGGGAACTAATACATTCATAATGCTCATATCGAATGTAGTGAAAAATGAATGATTTTCTCTGAACCACTTATAACCAAGACACGTTACATTGCACACCATTAATGTGCAAAATCCATATTTTATGTAGCATCCGTAAAATAACAGTTTAGGGTTTAATCCTATATCACCATATATGAGAAAAACATCTCTCCAATAACTCATTAATTCTTATGAAATTTGGTCGCGCGTAAGTCGTTTAGATTTACGATCGCGTTCATCGAGCCATGGA
This sequence comes from Tachypleus tridentatus, assembly GCF_004210375.1. NCBI lineage: Eukaryota > Metazoa > Arthropoda > Merostomata > Xiphosura > Limulidae > Tachypleus > Tachypleus tridentatus. The sequence goes on along the minus strand of NC_134826.1, from coordinate 52,657,275 downwards.
AACTGTGATACAGCGCGGTAGAAACGGCTATATAGTGCGGAGCGGGGTGTTCACGCACGTCCAAGAAAGTTTCCTTCGCTCGACTGCCTCGTTGAGTCCTACCGGAGGAGTACCAACGATTTTTTTCTTCAAGAAAATTACAGTGAAGCTAATGGGATTTTCTTGGTACTGCTAGGAAACCATCTACTACTATTGGCAGTCTTAAACAATGAAGGGGGAGAGACATCGATGGTTGATGTATACCTGCGGCGACAAGCGAGGTGGACGGGTTCGAGAAAAGAAGAACGAGTAATTTCGTCTTCGAAGAAAACTGCGTTTAAAGCGTTTCTTCCCAACCAAATAAAACGTTCGTAAGCCGCGAGGTATGAAGCATAAGGTTCGGAGATGCTGATAGATAAAACGCTTCTTAGTTTCTCGTTTCATGTTTTTTCTTTGGATAATCCATCCTCAGACGCTTGTGGAATCGGAGGGCAAGTTTTGAAGTTAAGGGGTCATTTGGACTCATATTGGTGTTTGAACATAAATGTTGGAGTGTTTATTCTAATTTTCATTAATCTTAAGCGCCGAACAACAACAACAAAGTATTTGAAGTGAAGTGTAAACCTCTGAACATGTGACGTAGGACGGCCTTCTCTGACATTGTTCTTGTGCAAGGAGTTGCACGAGGGAGTAAACGAGATTTTTTTTGTAAATGGTTTAACCAAGAAAGTGTCTGTTGCAGGAAGCAGAAATCAACAATCTTCTACTAGAATACCTATAAAATTTCTACAAAAGAAATAAAATATCTACAGCAACAAAATCAATTGTCATATTTGAACAAAATCTGTTCGTTCTAACACCTGAAATACACATCTTGAAATACATCATGAAGCGTAGATATTCAGTCTGATACAACATTATAATACATCTCGACTATGATACCCTGTAATATATATAGACCACACATAAAGTGCTTAGTGATACGTGTTACATTAAAACAGACATATATGTGGATATACACATAATGTGCTTAGTGATACGTGTTACATTAAAACAGACATATATGTGGATATCAGATAACTGGCACTTTTCTATTCTTTACAGAGGCTTATGTCAAACTGTTTTATTCCACAGAATCAAAGTATTACGTGGTAAGAGGTAGTGTTAAAAACAATGTCAGAATCTCTTCCTTTGTCATATAATAACAAAGTTTTTTTTTATTTTATATCAGGACATATTTTTCTGTGACAGTACTGATTCGAAATGGTAGACACAACGTCAAAATATATTATTCTATAACAGAACGTGGAAGGTAATACGTAAAAATATTTATTTTGTGATAAATATTGTACGTACACCTAATTACAAGTCTTACCTTCGTATAAATGTAATAAAACATTTGTGTAAAAATAATTAACTTGGAATATGTTGTTCGTTATTGTTTCATAAACCTGTTTCTTGTTCATACAATAATGTTTTTAATTTGCTTTTCGTAAATTCATTTTCATTTTTAAATTGTGTGTAACAATTAGAATAGTCGTTAAAAGTTGATATCTATTTCATTTACGTTTTTTTTCAGAACCTCACAAGCAGCCAGCCGTTTTCTTTGAATACTCTATTTCATCACAGGCAATCTCATGAGATACAGGTAGCGTCCTCTGCTGGTGGTAACGAACAATAAAACTAGGGTTAATAGTTTTAACTGTTTTAATAAAAGAGAAACTATTTAGGGCGTTAGAAAACTGTTTATTTACTATTATATTAAATACAAGTCTAAATGGAGTTTAAAATTTTATAAGAGTTAAAGTTAGAAAAGCAAATACAAGACAGAAAATCTAGGTTTGTTAGTGATTGTTCTCAGTTTCAAACACCTTACACCTGTTTCATGAAAATAAACTCTTTATGAAATTATAAGTTAAATGCACCATACATATTTTTAAAATAGAGGGTTAACGGTTTCCAGAACATTTGTATACCTCCTGCATAAAATAATAATGAAAATAAATAAACACAAAACTGTTTATCTCTACACAAAGCTAACACTATAATCTGCGCTCTGTTCACCATCTGGAATCATACCTCAGACTTTAGCGTTGTAACAACTACAAAACTACCTTCAAAAGTAGTTTGAATTCATATAAAGTGATACGTAACAACGACGATTGTGTTAGGTGTCAACAACGTGTAATGAATCTAGTGTGAATTAATATAAAGTGAAACTTAATGACAACAAATCACTGTTAGGTGTTAACAATATAATGAATCTGGTGGGAAACTCAATAACAACAAACCAGTGTTAGGTGTTAATAATATGTAATGAATCTAGTGTGAATTAATATAAAGTGAAACTTAATGACAACAAATCACTGTTAGGTGTTAACAATATAATGGATCAGGTGGGAACTCAATAACAACAAACCAGTGTTAGGTGTTAATAATATGTAATGAATCTAGTGTGAATTAATATAAAGAGAAACTTAATGACAACAAATCACTGTTAGGTGTTAACAATATAATGAATCTGGTGGGAAACTCAATAACAACAAACCAGTGTTAGGTGTTAATAATATGTAATGAATCTAGTGTGAATTAATATAAAGTGAAACTTAATGACAACAAATCACTGTTAGGTATTAACAATATAATGGATCAGGTGGGAAACTCAATAACAACAAACCAGTGTTAGGTGTTAATAATATGTAATGAATCTAGTGTGAATTAATATAAAGTGAAACTTAATGACAACAAATCACTTGGGTGTTAACAATATAATGAATCTGGTGGGAAACTCAATAACAACAAACCAGTGTTAGGTGTTAATAATATGTAATGAATCTAGTGTGAATTAATATAAAGAGAAACTTAATGACAACAAATCACTGTTAGGTGTTAACAATATAATGAATCTGGTGAGAAACTCAATAACAACAAACCAGTGTTAGGTGTTGATAATATGTAATGAATCTAGTGTGAATTAATATAAAGAGAAACTTAATGACAACAAATCACTTGGGTGTTAACAATATAATGAATCTGGTGGAAACTCAATAACAACAAACCAGTGTTAGGTGTTAATAATATGTAATGAATCTAGTGTGAATTAATATAAAGTGAAACTTAATGACAACAAATCACTGTTAGGTGTTAACAATATAATGGATCAGGTGGGAAACACAATAACAACAAACCAGTGTTAGGTGTAAATAATATGTAATGAATCTAGTGTGAATTAATATAAAGAGAAACTTAATGACAACAAATCACTGTTAGGTGTTAACAATATAATGAATCTGGTGGGAAACTCAATAACAACAAACCAGTGTTAGGTGTTAATAATATGTAATGAATCTAGTGTGAATTAATATAAAGTGAAACTTAATGACAACAAATCACTTGGGTGTTAAAAACCAGTGTTAGGTGTTAATAATATGTAATGAATCTAGTGTGAATTAATATAAAGTGAATCTGGTGGGAAACTCAATAACAACAAACCAGTGTTAGGTGTTAATAATATGTAATGAATCTAGTGTGAATTAATATAAAGAGAAACTTAATGACAACAAATCACTGTTAGGTGTTAACAATATAATGGATCAGGTGGGAAACACAATAACAACAAACCAGTGTTAGGTGTAAATAATATGTAATGAATCTAGTGTGAATTAATATAAAGAGAATCTTAATGACAACAAATCACTGTTAGGTGTTAACAATATAATGAATCTGGTGGGAAACTCAATAACAACAAACCAGTGTTAGGTGTTAATAATATGTAATGAATCTAGTGTGAATTAATATAAAGTGAAACTTAATGACAACAAATCACTTGGGTGTTAAAATATAATGGGAAACTCAATAACAACAAACCAGTGTTAGGTGTTAATAATATGTAATGAATCTAGTGTGAATTAATATAAAGAGAAACTTAATGACAACAAATCACTGTTAGGTGTTAACAATATAATGGATCAGGTGGGAAACTCAATAACAACAAACCAGTGTTAGGTGTAAATAATATGTAATGAATCTAGTGTGAATTAATATAAAGAGAAACTTAATGACAAGAAATCACTGTTAGGTGTTAACAATATAATGAATCTGGTGGGAAACTCAATAACAACAAACCAGTGTTAGGTGTAATAATATGTAATGAATCTATAATATGAAACTTAATGACAACAAATCAAGGTGTTCAATATAATGAATCTGGTGAAACTCAATAACAACAAACCAGTGTTATTAATATGTAATGAAAGAATTAATATGAAACTTAATGACAACAAATCACTTGGGTGTTAAAAATATAATGAATCTGGTGGGAAACTCAATAACAACAAACCAGTGTTAGGTGTTGATAATATGTAATGAATCTAGTGTGAATTAATATAAAGAGAAACTTAATGACAACAAATCACTGTTAGGTGTTAACAATATAATGGATCAGGTGGGAAACTCAATAACAACAAACCAGTGTTAGGTGTTAATAATATGTAATGAATCTAGTGTGAATTAATATAAAGAGAAACTTAATGACAAGAAATCACTGTTAGGTGTTAACAATATAATGAATCTGGTGGGAAACTCAATAACAACAAACCAGTGTTAGGTGTTAATAATATGTAATGAATCTAGTGTGAATTAATATAAAGTGAAACTTAATGACAACAAATCACTTGGGTGTTAACAATATAATGAAACTGGTGTGAAACTTAATAACAACAATCCATTGTTAGGTGTTAATAATATGTAATAAATCATGTCTAAACCAGTAGGGTGCTATCATTATCTTTATGTCTAAACTGGTATAAATCACCATAAATAAGGTGTTGTCATTATTTTGACAGCTACAACACTGAAATAAGAAGAAATGTCCGTGAGGGTCACCACTAGGTTAACACAGTGTCCCGTGAGGGTAACTACTAGGTTAACACAGTATGACGTCAGATTCATAATTAGGATAGCATAATATCCCTTGAGGGTCACCATTAGGTTAAAACGTTGTCCTCCGAAGGTCATCACTAAGATAACACAGTGTCTTGTGTGGATCATCTGTAGGATAAAGCAGTGTTACATCATGGTCGGTACTATGATAATTTAGTGTCCCGTGATGGATATCACTAGGTTAACACAATGTCCTGTGAGGATCACCACTAAGATAACATAGTGTAACGTCAGGGTCATCACTATAATATAGTATCCCGTGAGGGTTGCCACTTGGTTAACACAGTGTCCTGTGAGGATCACAACTGAGCTAACACAATGTCTTTTAGAATATCTGAAAACATTTTTGATGATGGTTCATTTAAATCCTTACGTCATTTGTCATTATAGTAGACAGACAGATAGACTGATAGGTAGAACTTAGTGAGCAAAATGTCAAAAAATTACACTAATGAGATAAACAGTTAATCAATGAAACGTTTTCGAGAAACGTGGTATATAGCTGATAGTTCCAAATTTTTAAGTTCGGGTTACAAATAAGAATTTGAATTTCGCACAAAGCTACTCGAGGGCTATCTGTGCTAGCCGTCCCTAATTTAGGAGTGTAAGACTAGAGGGAAGGCAGCTAGTCATCACCACCCACCGCCAACTCTTGGGCTACTTTTTTACCAACGAATAGTGGTAATTGACCGTCACATTATAACGCCCCCACGGCTGAAAGGGCGAGTATGTTTAGCGCGACGGGGATGCGAACCCGCGACCCTCAGATTACGAGTCGCACGCCTTAACACGCTTGGCCATGCCGGGCCAAGAAAAAAATTTAGTGATATATAAAGTTCAAGAACTGATCACTGCCAGGGTTGTGGATAAACGTCATAATAAGCTAATTTAACAATTTTGTGGGTTATTAAAGATTTATGGTCGAGACTTAACAAGAAAGTCTCTCCTAAACACGTACCGTACATACACACACATGACCAGCATCACAAAAAGTATATTCAAACGTTTCATAGCTGGTTTCATTTCGTGATATGCTTTCGAGAGTGTTTTTTTAATGGATTTTTATTTTGTTTCTATCCACGAATATTTGAATAAATGAATATTATAAAATTTGTTTACACGTATTTTGCTGTTGATGGGACTTTCCAGAAATGGCATTTCTCCGTGGAAATGATGTTTTGCAGAAACTTTGTGAAGAATCCAGTTTTATAAATCAATTTCATCCACATGTTATAAACTTGGGCCTTCTTCAATAAAAGGCAGTAATCGTAGAAAGTGACATGTCAGTGGTCATTTCCACAATCACGTTTTGCGTGCGAGCATTGGAATTTCTTGGGAAAGTTTTAGGAATATTCTTCAGAAAGTCTTAACACACGCACTGAAATAACTTAAACCTGCTCTTTTGCATAAATCGGATTACCGAGTTATAGTTTTTCTCCGAAGTAATGTTTTTTTCTTCTTTATTCACTTTAAATCTTGCTTCTTCAAGTTTATCAATCTCGGGTTAACTCAGACCAATGGTTTCGTGCAAGTGCAACATTGCCAACGTATCAAAACAAAATACCGTTTTCTGAAGTTCTTGCTTATATCACTTCGTTCGAGTTCTTGTTGTTCTTCAATTATAAAAAAAAACAAAAGAAATATTAAAATCTGGTAATTGATAATTATTACAAATTATTGAAACGTAAAAAAATAAATAAATACTTACCCTCGAATACATTCAAGAGTGTTTGTTCACATTACCCATTGCAACGGCCTTAGGCTTAACGAGGTTCAGCGCAAAGACTGGTTGTTTTCCTATTGCAAAGCTGCACAGTTGGCTTTTGACCCACCGAGAGGGAGCGGTGATATACAAATAAGAGAAGTTGACCTCTACTACCAATTACTAAATTTATATTTTCAACTAATGTTCATTTTCAATAACGTTTTTACTTATTAATTCTGTTTAATGTCCTCCAATGCTAAGGCGGTAAGTCCGAAGGTTATAATGCTAAAAATCGAGCTTCGATACCCGTTGTGGGCACAGCACAGATAGGCTTTTGTTTGGTGCTCTGTGCCTAATTACAAACAAAGTCTGTTCAATTTATTTTTAAGTAAGTTTCGTGTTAAATAATATTTGAATTAATTTAAACATTTGTGTTTATTGTGCGGCACGAGGAAGAGCCAAGCACAACGGTATGTCTGTGGACTTACAACACAACGGTATGTCTGTGGACTTACAACACAACGGTATGTCTGCGGACGTACAACACAACGGTATGTCTGTGGACTTACAACACAACGGTATGTCTGCGGACGTACAACACGACGGTATGTCTGTGGACTTACAACACAACGGTATGTTTGCGGACGTACAACACAACAGTAAGTCTGCGGACTTACAACACAACGGTATGTCTGCGGACTTACAACACAACAGTAAGTCTGCGGATTTACAACACAACGGTATGTCTGCGGACGTACAACACAACGGTATGTCTGTGGACTTACAACACAACGGTATGTCTGCGGACGTACAACACAACGGTATGTCTGCAGACTTACAACACAACGGTATGTCTGCGGACTTACAACTCAACGGTATGTCTGCGGACGTACAACACAACGGTATGTTTGTGGACTTACAACTCAACGGTATGTCTGCGGACTTACAACACAACGGTATATCTGCGTACTTACAACACAACGGTATGTCTGTGGACTTACAACGCTAGAAACCGGGTTTCAATAATTATGGTGGACAGAGCACAGAAAGCCCTTTGCGTAGTTTTGTACTTGATTTCAAACAAAAATTAAAGTAAGTAGAAACAACAGTCAACTTCAGTAAGTTAGAACATTTACTGTGATTATTCTGACAAACATAGACACAGTACAGACTGTGACAAACGTCTCTGTCAGTTACATGATGTCTCTAACAATACTCAGATAGTGTGAATCTACAACTTTTAATCATTCATTTTTGAAGATTATGTAATTATTGTTTTTTATTGGATAAAGTAACACGCTCAAAAATAACTAGACATAAAATACAGAATTTTAGATTAAACAAGTAGCGAAGTTATTTATATAAATTAAAGTTTGTTTTAATGCAGATAATTTTTTAAACACAAAAGAATAAACGTACAATTTATACAGCTTGCTAGAGCAATCAGAAAAATGATACAGCTTACTAGAGCAATCAGAAAAATGATACAGCTTATTAGAGCAATCAAAAAAATGTTGCCTTAACCTATATTAAAACTAGCTACAGACAAACTTTATCTACCCTCAATTCTGCTTCAAATCCTCAGAAAGTAGCTGTCTAAATCCTCATTTAATATCGATTCTCACATCTAAAATGAGCCAGATTTTGTTCAGTCCTTCGTTTAGGATCTATTCCTAACACTCTAACCATATCGACTTCTCTTCAATATTTATTTCATGTATTTGTTGCACAATATAATAACCTAATATTAGATTTCCAGCCGGTAGAGAAACACTCACCAACAAAATCAAACCGAACCCAAATTTAAACACCCTTTTCAAACCAATTCAGATTCTGGTGTGACTCTGCTGTTAACTTCTACAGTGTTTATTTTTCATACAACATTCTTGTCAACGTTCACACTCTCCATTTGCAACTCTGATGTTAACGTTTAAATATTCCATTTTCTCTCGCAGCGCGCTATAAATGTGTACCTGAATCTATCGAAGTTGCTACTGGATGCTTTTCCTATCGAACTCTAAAATCGTAGTTCGTCACAACCCAACTATATGTCGAATTAAACTGTTAACTTCTAATGATGTGTAACAAACTTATAGTTTAATAATCGATGCTTTTAAATAGTTATAGTGTTTAAAAACTTGTACGTGGAATAATAAAACACTTTTTTTAGTGCTTGATTGCTTTGTTTTAGCCAGCTCAGTGACTTTAATCAAAAAAATGAAGAAAACACCTAACAATATATTATTAGTAAACGCATTTAGTGCATATTATAAAAAAGAAAAAAAAACTTCAGTGACAGGCACATCTTTAGACTGTTCTTCTATACTCTGTTTTTAAGTACAAATAATTAAAATTATATATTTTTCACATAGTCACAATATTGCTAGAAATGAGGACATAACTCCTTTCTTCAAATATCCCTGGTTAATATATAGATATGTTTGACTAGATAGTCAACTACACCTGTTAAGCTTAACTACCTTCAGGTTAGCCCATACAATGATTCAGTACAACACGTACTGAATCTTACAGTAAATACATACTCTAGTACAACACGTATTGAATCTGACAGCAAATACATACTCTAGTACAACACGTATTGAATCTGACAGTAAATACATACTCTAGTACAACACGTATTGAATCTGACAGTAAATACATACTCTAGTACAACACGTATTGAATATTACAGTAAATACATACTCTAGTACAACACGTACTGAATCTTACAGTAAATACATACTCTAGTACAACACGTATTGAATCTGACAGTAAATACAACTCCTGTATCGCAACCCTTATTCAAATCTTATTGTGAATATTTACTCAGGTCTAGGTTGGACCTAACTAACTCTGACAGTAAATACTAACGCCAGTAGAATACTTATTGAATCTGACAGTGAATGCTTACACCAGTACAACACTTATTAAATCTGACAGTAAATACTAACACCAATACAACACTCTTGAATCTGACAGTAAATACTAAAACAAGCAAAACACTTATTGAATCTGTCAGTAAATACTAACACAAGCACAACACTTATTGAATCTGACAGTAAAGGATTACACTAATACAACACTTACTGGATCTGACAGTAAATACTAACATCAGTAGAGCCCTTGTTGAATCTGACAATAAATACTTACACCACTACAGCCTTACTGAACCTGGGTAACAATAGTTAGCCTGGTACAACCCTCACTAATTATTATATCCAACACTTACTCTAGAAGAACTTGTATTGAACTGAATATCCACCTTACGCCAAACTTTGTTGAATTTAACACCCAGTATCCTCCAACCCTTGTTTAATCTTACACACTCTATATATGCCACGCAGTGGCTCAGCGGTATGTTTGCGGACTTGCAACGCAAAAAACAGGGTTTCGATACCCGTGGTTGGCAGAGCACAGATAGCCCATTGTGTAGCTTTGTGCTTAATTCAAAACAACAACTATCTAAGTATACTTATTTCTCTGTCTCAGCCCCTGTTTAGTTTCTCTTCAACCCTGTTATAATTTTTTATTTTCTTTTAACACCTTTGTTTTGTACCAGCAATGTTTGTGTTGATAATGAATAATATTTTTTTTCCATTTCATAGATTAATTCCGATCTATCTAATCAGACTTTTATTCTAATCCTCTTCAATCTCTAATCCGTTTTATACTGTTTGAAATAACTAAAGTATCTAATATTTATTGTTATTAGGTGTTCACCAGAGTTATTGATTTCTTTAACTGTTTATTTCATATCGAAATTTTGACCGTCAGTGTTAACATTCTATCTCATTTATTGGTCAAATTATTTAATTTGGTTCCGAATATAAGGCTATAAGATTGCTCGCTTTGAGATTAATTAACAATTTTGTTTAAATGCATAAAGAATTCTTTCGTTTGGTGACATCTTTCATCTAACGATCACGTGTGTCTTCTTCCCTGTTGTTTTGTGTATAGATTATGTCTAATATATCTGGCACTTTGTACAAGTGTCAACTTCCAGCATTTTGTTTCGTTTATTGATTTTCCCCCCTCGACGATTTGCCACCCCCTTCAATTATCCTGGGTTTACTGATTCACTGTTCATCTTAGAATACCTGTCTAGCGTCTAGTGTGTATTTAAATCACAGCTACCTGTTATGTGTTGCAAGTCTGAATAGAATTTCCCTTTCACAATTTATCAAATACGTACACAACCCAGCCTCAATTTTTCTTTTATAATTCGTCTAATTCACTGATGAATCAAAGTTCTGTCTTACGTTTCACTTATTTTATAGCCAGATGTAAGTTCTATTTTATAAGTGGTCAAGAATAGCCTTAGGGACGTCCAACTTCGTTATGTTTGGTTTATGGGTTGTTTTTTTTTCACGGAGATATGGGATTGTTCCCTTCTTTAAACTGCCTCGAGCAGTGTCTGACTTGGCAGTTCCTGTGGCAGACGATCAGTGTCTATTTCTTGTTTTGGTTTGGTTTACACTCGAGTTAATGTTTTTCTCATTTGTTATGAATTCTACGCTATAAGAAAATAAAACTATCTGGTTGAATCTAAGCAAAAACGTTTCGTTTTATATGTTGGAAAGAAATAAACACATGTTGTTCTGCACGTCGGGCAAAAAAATATTTTTAAATTTTGGACAAAGGGAACACAACTAGGAGATCTTATACAAAATACTGGATCTATGGAGAGAGATAAACACGATGGACGAGAAATAACATGTTTATGTTTTGTGCACACGTTTTTATACACATTAGAAAGTAGGGAATACGCACTGTTCTATATATTGCACAGAAGAAGAATCATTGTGTACTTTTTGTTAGATAAGTGAATAACCAACTTGGTCGACATGTTGAAAAGGAAGCAAAAAAATCCATCTTGGTGTACATGGTGGGCAATAACAGGAAACACATCTTTTAAAATCCACAGATCAAATGTATCTTGATTACAGGCTAACTTGTTCTGAAATATTTTACTATTTTACGGAATAACTTCTGTTAATGAGAAATCGAGCAGAACAGCTGTCTTTACAAAAGTTATCTACCATGAATTAAGTGAACTGTATTTAATGAAAAACAGAATGTAATAATTTTTGTGAACACAAATGTTTGTGTTTTTCTTTAACCTAAAAGCTTAGTTGGATTTGTAAAGTAATGTGAACGGAATCTTGCACAAACAAACTCGCTCTGTAACAAACTCTCATTATGTTGTCAAGTTTCCAGAAACGCTTACAAAATAAACTCGATGAGCAAGAAAAATTGATTCGAGTTTGATGCATGTTTTACATGGAGCGGTAAAAGAAACAAAAAAACAACAACAGAGTTTTAGAAAACGTCAATGTGCTAAAAGGAACCATTAATCTATCTAGATACTACTGGAAGATCTATAAGTGTTAACATTAATCTATCTAGATACAACTGGAAGGTCTATAAGTGTTAACATTAATCTATCTAGATACTACTGGAAGATCTATAAGTGTTAACATTAATCTATCTAGATACTACTGGAAGGTCTATAAGTGTTAACATTAATCTATCTAGATACAACTGGAAGGTCTATAAGTGTTAACATTAATCTATCTAGATACTACTGGAAGGTCTATAAGTGTTAACATTAATCTATCTAGATACTACTGGAAGGTCTATAAGTGTTAACGATAATCTATCTAGATACTACTGGAAGGTCTATAAGTGTTAACATTAATCTATCTAGATACTACTGGAAATTCTATAAGTGTTAACATTAATCTATCTAGATACAACTGGAAGGTCTATAAGTGTTAACATTAATCTATCTAGATACTACTGGAAGGTCTATAAGTGTTAACATTAATCTATCTAGATAGAACTGGAAGGTCTACAAGTGTTAACATTAATCTATCTAGATACAACTGGAATGTCTATAAGTGTTAACATTAATCTATCTAGATACTACTGGAAGGTCTATAAGTGTTAACATTAATCTACCTAGATACTACTGGAAGGTCTATAAGTGTTAACATTAATCTATCTAGATACAACTGGAAGGTCTATAAGTGTTAACATTAATCTATCTAGATACTACTGGAAGGTCTGTAAGTGTTAACATTAATCTATCTAGATACTACTGGAAGGTCTATAAGTGTTAACATTAATATATCTAGATACTACTGGAAGGTCTATAAGTGTTAACATTAATCTATCTAGATACTACTGGAAGATCTATAAGTGTTAACGATAATCTATCTAGATACAACTGGAAGGTCTGTAAGTGTTAACATTAATCTATCTAGATACTACTGGAAGGTCTATAAGTGTTAACATTAATCTATCTAGATACTACTGGAAGGTCTATAAGTGTTAACGATAATCTATCTAGATACAACTGGAAGGTCTATAAGTGTTAACATTAATCTATCTAGATACTACTGGAAGGTCTATAAGTGTTAACATTAATCTATCTAGATACTACTGGAAGGTCTATAAGTGTTAACATTAATCTATCTAGATACTACTGGAAGGTCTATAAGTGTTAACATTAATCTATCTAGATACTACTGGAAGGTCTATAAGTGTTAACATTAATCTATCTAGATACTACTGGAAGGTCTATAAGTGTTAACATTAATCTATCTAGATACTACTGGGAGGTCTATAAGTGTTAACATTAATCTATCTAGATACTACTGGAAAGTCTATAAGTGTTAACATTAATCTATCTAGATACTACTGGAAGGTCTATAAGTGTTAACATTAATCTATCTAGATAGAACTGGAAGGTCTATAAGTGTTAACATTAATCTATCTACATACTACTGGAAGGTCTATAAGTGTTAACATTAATCTATCTAGATACTACTGGAAGGTCTATAAGTGTTAACATTAATCTATCTAGATAGAACTGGAAAGTCTACAAGTGTTAACATTAATCTATCTAGATACTACTGGAATGTCTATAAGTGTTAACATTAATCTATCTAGATACTACTGGAAGGTCTATAAGTGTTAACATTAATCTACCTAGATACTACTGGAAGGTCTATAAGTGTTAACATTAATCTATCTAGATACAACTGGAAGGTCTATAAGTGTTAACATTAATCTATCTAGATACTACTGGAAGGTCTGTAAGTGTTAACATTAATCTATCTAGATACTACTGGAAGATCTATAAGTGTTAACATTAATCTATCTAGATACTACTGGAAGGTCTATAAGTGTTAACATTAATCTATCTAGATACTACTGGAAGGTCTATAAGTGTTAACATTAATCTATCTAGATACAACTGGAAGGTCTATAAGTGTTAACATTAATCTATCTAGATACTACTGGAAGGTCTATAAGTGTTAACATTAATCTAGCTAGATACTACTGGAAGGTCTATAAGTATTAACATTAATCTATCTAGATACCACTGAAAGGTCTATAAGTGTTAACATTAATATATCTAGATACTACTGGAAGGTCTATAAGTGTTAACATTAATCTATCTAGATACAACTGGAAGGTCTACAAGTGTTAACATTAATCTATCTAGATACTACTGGAAGGTCTATAAGTGTTAACATTAATCTATCTAGATACTACTGGAAGGTCTATAAGTGTTAACATTAATCTATCTAGATACTACTGGAAGGTCTATAAGTGTTAACATTAATCTATCTAGATACTACTAGAAGGTCTATAAGTGTTAACATTAATCTATCTAGATACTACTGGAAGGTCTATAAGTGTTAACATTAATCTATCTAGATAGAACTGGAAGGTCTATAAGTGTTAACATTAATCTATCTAGATACTACTGGAAGGTCTATAAGTGTTAACATTAATCTATCTAGATACTACTGGAAGGTCTATAAGTGTTAACATTAATCTATCTAGATAGAACTGGAAGGTCTACAAGTGTTAACATTAATCTATCTAGATACTACTGGAAGGTCTATAAGTGTTAACATTAATCTATCTAGATACTACTGGAAGGTCTATAAGTGTTAACATTAATCTATCTAGATACAACTGGAAGGTCTATAAGTGTTAACATTAATCTATCTAGATACTACTGGAAGGTCTGTAAGTGTTAACATTAATATATCTAGATACTACTGGAAGATCTATAAGTTTTAACATTAATCTATCTAGATACTACTGGAAGGTCTATAAGTGTTAACATTAATCTATCTAGATACTACTGGAAGGTCTGTAAGTGTTAACATTAATATATCTAGATACTACTGGAAGATCTATAAGTGTTAACATTAATCTATCTAGATACTACTGGAAGGTCTATAAGTGTTAACATTAATTTATCTAGATACAACTGGAAGGTCTATAAGTGTTAACATTAATCTATCTAGATACTACTGGAAGGTCTATAAGTGTTAACAGTAATCTATCTAGATACAACTGGAAGGTCTATAAGTGTTAACATTAATCTATCTAGATACTACTGGAAGGTCTATAAGTGTTAACATTAATCTAGCTAGATACTACCGGAAGGTCTATAAGTATTAACATTAATCTATCTAGATACCACTGAAAGGTCTATAAGTGTTAACATTAATATATCTAGATACTACTGGAAGATCTATAAGTGTTAACATTAATCTAGCTAGATACTACTGGAAGATCTATAAGTGTTAACATTAATCTATCTAGATACTACTGGAAGGTCTATAAGTGTTAACATTAATCTATCTAGATACTACTGGAAGGTCTATAAGTGTTAACATTAATCTATCTAGATACTGCTGGAAGGTCTATAAGTGTTAACATTAATATATCTAGATACTACTGGAAGATCTATAAGTGTTAACATTAATCTATCTAGATACAACTGGAAGGTCTATAAGTGTTAACATTAATCTATCTAGATACAACTGGAAGGTCTATAAGTATTAACATTAATCTATCTAGATACTACTGGAAGGTCTATAAGTGTTAATATTAATCTATCTAGATAGAACTGGAAGGTCTATAAGTGTTAACATTAATCTATCTAGATACTACTGGAAGGTCTGTAAGTGTTAACATTAATCTATCTAGATACAACTGGAAGGTCTATAAGTGTTAACATTAATCTATCTAGATACAACTGGAAGGTCTATAAGTATTAACATTAATCTATCTAGATACTACTGGAAGGTCTATAAGTGTTAACATTAATCTATCTAGATAGAACTGGAAGGTCTATAAGTGTGAACATTAATCTATCTAGATACTACTGGAAGGTCTGTAAGTGTTAACATTAATATATCTAGATACTACTGGAAGGTCTATAAGTGTTAACATTAATCTATCTAGATACTACTGGAAGGTCTATAAGTGTTAACATTAATCTATCTAGATACTACTGGAAGGTCTATAAGTGTTAACATTAATATATTTAGATACTACTGGAAGGTCTATAAGTGTTAACATTAATCTATCTAGATACTACTGGAAGGTCTATAAGTGTTAACATTAATCTATCTAGATACTACTGGAAGGTCTAAAAGTGTTAACATTAATCTATCTAGATACTACTGGAAGGTCTAAAAGTGTTAACATTAATCTATCTAGATACTACTGGAAGGTCTATAAGTGTTAACATTAATCTATCTCGATACTACTGGAAGGTTTATATGTGTTAACAAATCATTCTTGAAACGTTAAAATTCTCCAGGGTAACAACAGAGAGTTGAGAGCTAATTTTTATTCAGTTAAAGTCCGCAGTCCAGAGTGTTCACCACAAGTCCATTCTGCCTATAAGAATAGCAACAACAGACTGTTTTTATTCACCGTTATTTAAATCTCACTGCTCGTATATTAAACCTTTATTTTTAGGTTCTACTTGTCGCGGAATCGAAACCTGGTGCTAAAAATTTTCCAATTTTCAGCCGTAATGACTCTATAATGTGTCCTTAAATCACACATTTGTTGGTAAATAGTAATGCAAGAGTTGGCAGGGAATGTTTCATGGTGATTGCCTTCTTTGCGTTCGACTGTTCAGAATTATAGCCTGTGTTTGTTTGTTTGATTGGTTTTTGAATTTCTTGCAAGCCGTCTTTAATTTAGCAGTGCAAGACTAGAGGAAAGGCAGCTAGTCATCACCACCCACCGCCAACTTTTGGGCTACTGTTTTATAAATGAATAATGGGAATGACCGTCACATTATACTGTCCCCACGGCTGAAAGGGCGAGCAAGTTTGGTATGACGAGGATTCGAGCCCTCGACCCTCATATTACGAGACGAGCGCCCTAACCATCCGGTCATGCTGGGCCACAATGTAGGAAGTAGTTTCAAAGACGGTATAGGACCTGGAACAATCTTTTGTTGAGTAATCTATTGTGTTCAGCGCGAGGAACTGAACCTCGGATTTTACCATTCCTAGTTTATAGACTTACCACTATTCCATTGGGATGCTCATGAAGTCCTATTGACCTATTCACATATATACATAAGTACACACAAAAGATACGTATTCGACTTTAGGCCACATATGATTTTCAGTTTATTCTCAAATAGTATAGTAACTGAATAATGGGATCTGACTGTCACACTTATAGTAATATCATATCTTTGAAGCTTGAAAAACTTGGTTTTTTCGAACATCCTAATCATAGACCACAACCGATTCTTGTACGACTGTGAACAAGCTGAACCGAGTGACGTGTCTAAACATGCCACTGTAGAGGATAATGGAATGGATAAAAACAATGCAAGATAGAGCAGTCATCTGTTAATAATTTTGTTTATTTGAAATTAAGCACAATGCAACATAATGGACTGTCTGTACTCTGCCTATCAAGGGTATCGAAACCCAGTTTTTAGTGGTGTAAGTCCGCAGACGTGCCGCTGAATGATTTGCCAAGAAAACTAAACATTTCGGTTGTCCTTTCGTAACGTATCTCTGTTTTTGTCTGTTTGTTAATAAGCACAAAGCAACACAAAATGCTACTTGTGATCTGCCCACCACGGGTATCGAAACCCGGCTTCTTGAAGTTGAGATCCACAGACATAACATTGTGGCATTGAAAGGGGCAGTGCATCTTGATTAGTTTACGTCATGTTTTATTGTGGTTTGGTGATTAAGGCGCTCGTCTTACAATCTGTAGGTCGTAGGTTCGATTTCCCCGTCACTGCACGTACATGCAAGAGCCAGCCACTCGAGTATAAAGGTTATTTGCCTTCTTGGAAACTAGATGGGATAAAGGTTAAAGGGAAAAGAAGAAAGGTGAATGCATCATCAGTGTTGATTGTAAATAAATTATTTGTAAGTTCCTTAAATAGAAATGATAATAACTTATAGCTCACTTCTCTAACCTGGTCCAGATGTCATGATATAACATATGATGTTTTAGACCCTCAATTAACATGAGCTACAGAAAAGAAAGTTGAAGCCCTAAGCCACACGTCATCACCTTCTACCAACAAAACGCTTTAGTAGTTTATCATATGTATATACATAACGAGCTTGTCAAAAAATCCAATAGCACGTTTCTACAAGATTAATTTTTAGACCCCCCACAGGGGCACAACGATATGGTTGCGGAATTACAATGTCAGAAACGGGGTTTCGATACCCATGGTAAACAGAGAACAGGTAGCCCATTGTGTAGCTTTGTGGATAATTACAAAACAAACAAATTTTGGATTTTATTCCGTTAAGCCTACTTTTGACACTGAGGAGTAAAAACCGTCACTTCATATTTGTATTTTTCTAAGGTCTCACTGTTACATTTACATTTACATAATAAAAATAAGATTCTAATGAATAGAGCGTGAAATTTTCACTTGCTAACTAAAAAATGACGAAAGAAGGAAAAGAGCTCGGCATGGCCAGGTGGTCAATGCCCTCGAATCGTAATCCGAGGGTCGCGGGTACGAATTCTAATCACACCAAACTTGCTCGCCCTTTCAGCCGTGGTTGTGTGACAATGTGACGGTCAATCCCACTACTCGTTGGTAAAAGAGTAGCCCAAGAGTTGACGGTGTGTTGGTGATGACTAGCTGTCTTCATTCCCTCTAGGCTTACACTGCAAAATTAGGGACGGCTAGCGCAGATAGTCCTCGTGTAACCTCGCGCGAAATTCGAAACAAACAAATCCTCTAGTCTTAGAGTGCTAAGTTAGGGACGGCTAGCGCAGATAGCCCTCGTGTAACTTCGCGCAAAATTCAAAAACAAACAAGAAAAAAAATTTTTGTTTAATAAAAGATCAAGTTTATGAACTTTGATGGCTTTTTAATGACTGCTAAGAAAATATCCAGTTTATAAAAAAAAACAAAAAAACAGTTGATTTGACATTTTTAAAACGCTTTGTTCGTAATTAATTTACAGTAAACAGAAAAAAAATTAAATATTCATTTTAACACCGTTAGCTGTTTTTGATGCCCCCCAGTGGTTCAGCGGTATATCTGCGGACTTACAACGTTAAAAATCGGGTTTCAATACCACTGGTGGGCAGAGACACATAGCCCATTGTGTAGCTTTGTGCTTAATTCAAAACAACAACAACTGTTTTGTTTTTTTTAAAGCCAGTGAAGCACATAGTAAGGTCAAAAGGTCAGTAAAGGAAAATGTTTGAGTAAAAATATTCAACTAAGCTATATTAGGATTTGGTCAAAAACATGGAATAATTGAAAAGCAATATTAAACAATATCTGGCAGTAATGTGACCAAATGGACTCCATTGTATTAATCTCAACTCCTCCATTTTCTCAGTAGTTAAGCAGTAAGTTAGAACGTTTAGAACTTTATGTAGTGAATTGTAATCCCTGTGTTTCGTACAGTAGATATACCATATTGATTAACTACAAACAAAGAAACCAAATTAAGTTTGGAAACTTAACCACGACGAAATGTAAATGTTGTGGTTGGGGCCATGAGAAAATAAAGGGCCGAACAATGAACCAGATAACACCTTCTTACAGAGCTACCTACAACAAACAGACAGGATTCTAGCTGATAACACCTTCTTAAAGAGCTACCTACAACAAACAGACAGACTTCTAGCTGATAACACCTTCTTACAGAGTTAACTACAACAAACAGACAGGCTTCTAGCTGATAACACCTTCTTACAGAGTTACCTACAACAAACAGAGAGGCTTCCAACTGATAACACCTTCTTACAGAGTCACCTACAACAAACAGACAGGCTTCTAGCTGATAACAGCTTTTTACAGAGCCACCTACAACAAACAGACAGGCTTCTAGCTGATAACACTTTTTTACAGAGCCACTTACAACAAACAGACAGGCTTCTAGCTGATAACACCTTCTTACAGAGCCACCTACAACAAACAGACAGGTGTCTAGCTGATAACACCTTCTTACAGTTACCTACAACAAACAGACAGGCTTCTAGCTGATAACACCTTCTTACAGAGTTGCCTACAACAAACAGACAGGCTTCTAGCTGATAACACCTTCTTACAGAGTTACCTACAACAAACAGACAGGCTTCTAGCTAATAACACCTTCTTACAGAGTTACCTACAACAAACAGACAGGCTTCTAGCTGATAACACCTTCTTACAGAGTTACCTACAACAAACAGACAGACTTCTAGCTGATAACACCTTCTTACAGAGTTACCTACAACAAACAGACAGGCTTCCAACTGATAACATTTTCTTACAGAGTCACATACAACAAACAGACAGGCTTCTAGCTGATAACACCTTCTAACAGAGCCACCTACAACAAACAGACAGGCTTCTAGCTGATGATACCTTTTTACAGAGCCACCTACAACAAACAGACAGGCTTCTAGCTGATAACACCTTCTTACAGAGCCACCTACAACAAACAGACAGGCTTCTAGCTAATAACACCTTTTTACAGAGCCACTTACAACAAACAGACAGGCTTCTAGCTGATAACACCTTCTTACAGAGCCACCTACAACAAACAGACAGGCTTCTAGCTGATAACACCTTCTTACAGAGCCACCTACAACAAACAGACAGGTTTCTAGCTGATAACACCTTCTTACAGAGCCACCTACAACAAACAGACAGGCTTCTAGCTGATGATACCTTCTTACAGAGCCACCTACAACAAACAGACAGACTTCTAGCTGATAACACCTTCTTACAGAGCCACCCACAAGAAACAGACAGGCTTGGCGAGAACAGATGGAACTGAGTACATGATGGACTCACATCAATAACTCTGAATTAACCGAAGATAATACTTGTAGTATCAAGAGGGAAACAGGTTATTGGCCCACATATTACAAAGGTAATACTTGTAGTAACAAGGAAGAATTAGTTACTAGGTCTACATATTACATAATATAAACTTTCTTCACGAAATACAGAGATAAAATAATAAATGGTAGAGAGGAAAACAAAGAAGGACCAGAAAGACTTCAATGACAAGACTGTCTAAAGGATTCGAAAACCATGTTGTCTAGCTGTCAGGTTAAATGTATGGGTAAAGCTGATAGTAACAGTAGATAAAACCGATATAATGGAAATCACTGGTATCTATACAATGGCGTGTAAATATGTAAATATTTATGTAGGACAAACTCTACAAAAATTCAAATGGAGAATTAATGAAAATAAAAGAAACTAAATACGATTCAATGCCTTTATTTTGACACCAACTACGTTTGAATATTTTGAAGCAAATCTCCCTCGACTTAGTTACGTGTTGCGTAAATCGCGAGGACTCGAACGCCGTATTTTAGAGTTATAAGTCCATAGACTATCTCCCAGAGGAACTGTAATAGAACCCGTGAACCTATTGAAATAATCAGATATAATAAAATCAATTTTAAGGAATTAAGTAGAATTGAGAGAATAGTGGGACATGTTAACAGACGACATGAAGGTCGTTAGGTTAAGTCTGTGTGTGATCGCGTGTTCCGAAATATTGCACGCCTAGTAGTAAAAAAAGTTAAACTTCGAAACACCTTGAGTGTACAAGACTGGTTACAGTCTCACGGCTTTTGTGTTTTATAGTAAATAGAGGGAGCTAATGTTTTATTATATTTTGACACTAGGGGTAATTTCTCTTGTAAATATCAATTGTATTCCATCAGACGTTGGCTTCTTTTAACTGTTGCGTAAGCTAGATATGTAGGTAGACTTACACACAGAAAAATTTTAAGACGTACTGAGAGAATGTGTTTATTTGCCTGGTGTATCGTGGTGTTATAAATTTGTATTTTTTGTCGCAAAATGGATCGCTGATATTGAAATATCGTCCGAAAAATAGATAAATATGTTGTATATATTGTGTTTAAATAAGGACTGGTATTGACTGGTACTTAGGACCATCAACTTACAATGTGAGGGCTGTAGATTTAAATCCCTTAACCAAACTTGATGGGCGTTGTAATGTGACGATGAATCCCATTTTCCTATGTTCTAAGAGTAAACCGGGCTGGGCACGATATGGCCAGGTGGTTAAGGCGCTTGACTCTTAATCTGAGGGTCGCAGGTTCGAATCCCCATCGAATCAAACATGCTTGGCGTTTCTGCCGTGCTGACGTCATAATGTTATGGTCAATCCCACTATTTGTTAGTAAAGAGTCACACAATAGTTGACGGTCAGTGGTGATGACTAGTTGCCTTCCCTCTAGTCTTACACTGCTAAATTAGGGACAGCTAGCTCAGATAGCCCTTGTGTAGCTTTTCGCAAAATTCATAACAAACAAACAAGAGATAAACCATGAGCTGTTGGTAGGTGGCGTTGACTAGCTGCTTTCCTTCTGGTATATCACTTCTAACTAGCGCAGAATTTAACAAATAAACAACGTACAATTTTACCCATTCGTGAAAAAAATCATGTCTTAAAACTGCATTCTTTTCTTATAAAATATATAATTTATAAAATTATATTTACAAAATATATGATTTTAAAAGGAGCTACTTTTCAAAAAAATTATTTTAAAAATTCGTATTTACAAACAGAAACCTTGTTAATCTATAAACCTAGAGAAAAGTGTATCTCATTTCTTCACATTTTAATTTTGTTTGTTTGTTGTTTAACGTAAAGATAAACAATGATATATCTGTACTTCGCCCACAGCAGGTATCGCAACCTGATATTTACTGTTATAAGTCCTCGGACTTACCGCTGCGTCACCAGGGGGCGTTAGATTTTGGATTAATTGTAATAGACATCTACCATGCTGTTAAAAACCGTATTTGAAGATAAATTTTCAGCAGTTACGTAATTCACATTTGACAACTTGTCTGACAATGGATCTCTTGACGCACGTGAGAAATATGAAACTATACGAGTGTCATGATAATATGTAATATTCGTTGGAAAATACTGAGAAAACAAAATGCCAGCGTAAATATAGACCACAAAAGGATAGGAAAACATATCCAATGTCTGGTGAATCTTACAACGATGTCAAAAAACGAGACCAACACACACAAACAATAAACGATCACTTGCCTTTGAAAGAATGAATTGTGACGAGTACAACAATTAATGTTATTAGCTAGCGTATATAGCCCGTCAAAAATGATTGGTCTAGTACTGCCAACCCCATCCAATAGCATACCCTAACCTCACATTTCATAGCTAACTAGCTAACTGAAAGAAATAAAGTTTTCGAAATAAAGCTTGACCAGCACAGAGGCAGAAAACTGTAGTCGAGGCAGTCAAATGTTGGTAAATTTCTTTGTGGGCCAAACATAATTAAGATCATTCATAGAATAAATTTGTGGCGTATTTATACAATAATTATTGGTAAAAATTAGACTAGCAACGTCTTAATATATGGAAAGGCTAGTGTCTTTTGGTAACACGACGTTCCAATAATGGCTTTTGTGTTATGTCGCGTAGCAACAAAAGTAAAATCTGGTATTGTTGTTGGTCTGTTTACTAAAAGTATAAAATGAAATGTTTTTACACAACAAGACTAAAAATATTTGTTAATTTCTTGATTTAGTCTCTATTGATTAAATATTTTTTTAAATTAAAAACGTTGGTGATATAACAGTTTAATTCAGAAACGATTTAAGTTTAAAATGAAACCGATGATTTTACATTCATTATTATTTTTGTGCACTTCGTTGAAGGCTAGTTGACCCCACACTGCGCCTGTACTTAAGGCTTATTCTACCAACACCTACAATACTCATAGGGTTTCACGACTCCCTTACATCCCGTAAGTAAAATGGTAACGAGCAGACAGTAATCGAAACTGTTCTATTTTGACAAATGTATTTTAGCTTTAACGAATCGTCTTATTTTGAGAAATCAAGCGTGACGTGACGTGACATCTATTGGCTGTAATATGAAGTTAGACCTGAGGAACAGTGAAAACTGATTGTTATCACAGGGAAACTGAGCGTACTTATAGCCTGCTGAACTCGGTTTGTTTACTTCGTCCACATGATTGTATTTATAAACAGATCGATTGATTAAGTTCTGTATGACTAACACAAACTGAGTGGCGTAGCAGTGCCCCCTACCAGGTTAATTAGACGGAAATAATAATGATGATGGAACTTTGTTTGTCGTTCTGCAGGAAGCTATGAATAACTAAAATGATTAAAAATGGTATGACGAGATGTTTTGTAGCTCATCTATAAATGAAGCAAAATGTTGAAAGTTGTTTTTTTTTTTCAAGTAAGGCCACAAATGAAAAGTAAAATTCAACATTTCTTTCATAAACCTCTAATTGTATCTCAAGTAGGCCTACGATGATGACAGTTTCAAACATTCATCTTCACATTCTTATTGTTAATATGTAATAACTACAACTACATTATTTAAAGAAACAGAAAGTTTAATTGGGTACCATCTTCTACGGTTTGTCGCTAAGTTGATGAAGTTGTTATTGCTTAACAAGGCACTCTTCAGCTTGAGTTGGGCTTTGTTATAGTACAGGGGACCTTCAGGTTGTCTGGGTAAGAGTTGGGCTTTGTTACAGTACAGGGGACCTTCAGGTTGTCTGGGTAAGAGTTGGGCTTTGTTACAGTACAGTAGAACTCAGATTGTCTGGGTAAAAGTTGGGCTTTGTTACAGTATAGTAGAACCCAGATTGTCTGGGTAAGAGTTGGGCTTTGTTACAGTACAGTACACCTCAAGGCTGTCTGGGTATGAGTTGGGCTTTGCTATAGCACAGTGGACCTCCAGGTTGTCTGGGTAAGAGTTGGGCTTTGTTACAGTACAGTAGACCTCCAGGTTGTCTGGGTAAGAGTTGGGCTTTGTTACAGTACAGTAGAACCCAGATTGTCTGGGTAAGAGTTGGGTTTTGTTACAGTACAGTGGACCTCCAGGTTGTCTGGGTAAGGAATGGGCTTTGTTACAGTACAGAAGACCTCCAAGTTGCGTGGGTAGGAGTTGGGCTTTGCTATAGCACAGTGGACCTTCAGGTTGTCTGGGTAAGAGTTGGGCTTTGTTACAGTACAGTGGACCTCCAGGTTGTCTGGGTAAGAGTTGGGCTTTGTTACAGTACAGTAGAACCAAGATTGTCATGCAAAAAAAATGGGTTTTCCTTTCCCTGCATACGCCATATTTTCAGAGAAAAAAGCTGTTTTGTTGTTGTTGTTGCAAATGTTTCTTATAATCTTAAAATTTGGATGTAATCTTGAAATGTTCCAGTTGGTAGCATGCTTTCCATGAGGTCCTTATTGTCATACATATTAATAGCTAACATTTATAAAACTAAATACCACTCTTATCTGCAGATCATTCGTCATTCGTGCCCAGTGCATCAGATGTTATACAGATTTTCATTAAGAGTTGATTTTTTTGTTATATTTTCTGTACAGTTTTCGACTAAAATATGGTGATTGTTACGATATAACAGTAAAGGTAACAAATTTACACATAGTTTTTCACAACATACCTCCAAAAATAGGAATAGAGGAAATCATACATAGGAAAAAAATACAGAACTCTCTAAATCAGTTAGAAGGTTTTCGGTTCCGATATTTATCTTTTAAGTATTCTAAAAGATTGTCCAGTGGATCCTAGTGAATATCCTTGCAATAAACAATTAAAGAAATAAAGCTAATATTGGTTAATTGAATATTCATTGCTTTTGAGATTCAAAAAAATGTTTGATCTTATTTTACAAATTTAATAAGTTTGTGAAAACCTAAGCCTTCTTATGTAATCGAATGTCCTGAGGTACTATTGGTATTACGGCCGAAATCCTGACTGATGTTTCAATATAATCTAATCATTGCAGGCTCTAGTGTCTGGTGTTTTGCTATTTTAATATCGATGTCCAATCAGAGCAAAGTACTTACGTAGACCGAAAATTAAGTTGTCCACCAGCGTGTGTATGTTGTTTGTTTATAAATGTAAGCACGAAGCAACACAAGAAGCTATCTGTCCACGACTGGTATCAAAACACGTTTCTAGCATTGTAAGTCCGCAGACATACCGCTATGCCACTGGGAGGCTGACCAACAGTAGGACTGATTAAATATACTTTTTTTTTTACCTTTAAACTTATAAAGATTATAATTCGTTGTTTCTTCAGGTGGGTACCCTCGCTGTCGACGATATTTTCGGCCGTAATCCCAACAATATCTCATAAGGCCAGGTTATGAAGTTTAAGTTTTTTTATGAATACATATATTAATCTAACAATGCAAAACAATCTCTATAATAAAAGTACAATAATAACAAATACAATTCAAAAGTTCAATTCAACAACATGCAAGTACTGTTAACGAAAGTAATAAATAAATAATATAACTTAAGAAACACACAGACACTAGCCGTTCACTTATAATATTGTGATATTCACCATTTTTTGCTTACTAATATATTTTAGTTTACCTCACGCGTTTCCAGAACTTCGTTATAACATGTCTGTGGTTTTAGTTATCTTATCTATTCTAGAGGGTGCAGGCTTCTGCATAAATTTACCTTCTAATGAAGAGGCTTTTTTTGAAACAGGAAATAACGTTTTCTTTCTGGCTCCCCAAAAATGCACTCTACATGTTTAAACTGATTTTCATTTTAACAACCAAAGTGAGTTAACTATGAGTTAATTCTAACATATTTCCCCTATATCAAAACATTGATCCATTCAGAATGTCAATGTCATCCATTTTTCACGTATTAAAAAAATATATATTTTTTACAAATGTTGATTCTGTGGTAAGTCAGCAATAAATGTGTTGGCTTATAAAGCTAAATATCGGAGTTCGATTCCCGTGGTGGACACAACAGTTAACCCAATGTGGTTTTACTCTGAAACAAACAATTATTTTACATTCTGTCCACTCACTTTTAAAGACATAAACAAGGTGTGTTTTGATCTTTTCACCGCTTATGCATTCTTCTTCAACCAATAGAAAAGCTTCAAATTGTTTGTAATTATTTTTTCAAGTGACCTACACGTCTTTAATACTTTTTCGTATTTTAATTCGCATTTTGGTTGTTCAATATTTTCTCTAAATAAGTGGATTTCGTATAATTATATTTTATCCAGTTTGTTTATAGCATTGTTTTAATGTTTACATCTGTTTTGTGTAACAATCGGGTGGCTCAACGATGGGTCTAAAACCGAATTTCGATACTCAAGGTTGTCACATCACAGATAGCCAGCCAACTGTGCAACTTTTCGATTAATAACAAACAAACCAAACATGGCCATCGATACGTTTTCTCTATTAAAATACACTTTAAAATTCTTAGCCTGTAATCTACTCACATATACACACCTGCAAGGGGGCCAAATTTTGATTACTTTTAATCTTTAGGTTCTCTTAACACAGTTTGAAACTCCCCGCTTGAAGCAACTGCACCGAAGCCGATAGCCGATCAGGTTAAAGCAGCCGGTATTTACTTGCACGCCATCTTGACAGATTGGGCCTCTTAGTCGCGAGCTTCCCGTGGATCCACGGCCCGCATGTCGCCACCACCCGTAGAGTCGAGATTCGACTGCCATGCTGATAAGCATGCCTTTGTTGGCCTCGTTTCTTGGATTATGTTTTATTTCATTTCTGGCTCGGAGCGATCGGTTATAATGTAAATCGTAAGGCTTGCCAAAATTAGCACTTGTTTCTTTAGTCACGTGATCTATATACCTTGATATATTCATATTAACAAAATAGTCGATTAAAAGGCTGCGGAAAATTAATAAGAAAACGATAACTTGGTTATTTTAAGGGGGATGAAAACTCGTGCTATTTTACGTGCAGAGTTTGTTTCGTTTTTGAATTTCGCGCAAAGCTACACGAGAGCTATCTGTGCTAGACGTCCCTAATTCAGCAGCGTAAGACTAAAGTGAAGGCAGCTAGTCATCACCACCCTCCGCTAAGTCTTGGGCTACTCTTTTACCAACGAATAGTAGGAATCACTCTCACATTATGTTTGGTGCAACGGGAATTCGAACCTGATACCCTCAGATTACCAGTCGAACGCTATAGCCCACCTGGTCATTATGTGCAACGATGGGAAGCTAGTTGAAGGGCCAGTATCCTTGATTAATTATTTAGTTGACCTAAATTATTCTTCAGTTAGCCTGAATTATTGTTTAGGTACCTGAATAATTTTAGTTAGCCTGAAGTATTGTTTAGCTACCCTGTTTATCGAGCAGGTTTCAGTTCCCTAGCAATTAAATCATTTTTATACACTTTGTGAAGTAACAGATATCAAGAAAACATTTTCTTTGTATATATAATAATAGAATATGTGTAAAGATGCTACTTGGTTTAAATATAACTCGGTAAACTTTAATATCCACTTCATTAAACACAATGCGTTTTTTATTCCAGTGATGAACATTTCCCACATGGTCCCTTTGTTTGCTTGTTGTCAGGTTTGTCTTTGTATTTTTTAATTTCGCGCAAAGCTACACGAGGGCTATCTGCTCCAGCTGTCCTTAAATTAGCAGTGTAAGACTAGAGGAAAGGCAATTAGCCATCATTACCCACCGCCAACTCTTTTACCAATGAATAACAACAACAAACAAAAAACCTATTTACAAACCAATAGTAGAATTGATTGCACAATTATAATCACAATTCTACGGCTGAAAGATCTAGCATGTTTGGTGCGGTGGAGATTCGAACTTGCAACCCTCAAATTTCGAGTCGAGCGATCCTAATCATCAGGTCATGCTAGACCTGGTTATTGTTAAGCACAAAGCTTTATATTGGGCTATCTGGGCTATGCCCGCTTATGGATATCTTAATCAAATTGTTTAAGCCTTAAGACTTATTGCTCAGCCTTTGGGGAGTTTTGGGTGGAGAATATTTTTGGATTGGGTTTTTACTTGCCAGACAAAAACTGTAGATCGTAGGGGATTAGTTGTTTGTTGTTTTTTGTCGTGTTTCTTCGCAAAGGTAAATAATGAAAGATGACGACAACCTTGAGCTCAGAAACAAATCAGAACATTTTATATTTTTGGTAAATAATTTCGTAATAATTCAAGAGAACTATGGGAAGAAACAAATAAACACGGTACGAAAAGCTATAACACGCTTTTATAAACGTACGTAGTTCCCAGTTCTTGTATACCTTGTAACGCCATCTAGTGACTCCTTGTAAGAGTACAAACCATGAACACTGACGACATTTTTTTAAAACCCCTGGAATGCTCACACGACTACTTACGTTAATTGTTGGTTTAATAAATTACAAAATGAGACATTGGAATGTTCCTGCTGCAATACCAAGACCTTATGAATAGTATATTTTGAAAACCGGATGAATAATGCGTTGTTAAGCGAAAAGCTACACAAAGGACCATCTGTGCTCTGCTCACCGTAGTTATCCAAATCCGATTATTAGCTTTATAAGAACACAGCCTATTTCTGATCCACCAGAAGGCGTATTTCGTTTATTTAATAAGCACAGAATTACGCAATTGGCTGTTCATGCCACGACCTTAATCGAAACTAAATTTTTAGCACTATAAGCCCAGGTAATTGTCACTGAACCAAGACAGGCTAAATATCGAAGAAGAGTTTGAAATATCTTTTATATTTTCACCCTTATACTGACTACAAAACATCCAAAGATTTTTTGAATAGTATCATAATCTGTAGAACATTATTATAAATATAACATTTAAACCAAATTTACATTGTAAAACTTTATTGTCAATAGAGCATTCTAACAATGTAAACTTACATCACTCTGTAAAACATTATTATCAACATAACATTCTAACAATGTAAACCAACTTCACCTTGTAAAACATTATTATCAGTATTGCATTATAAATATGTAAATAAACTTCACTCTGTAATATATTATTTTCAATATAGCTTTCTTACAATGTGAACCAAATTCGCTCTGGAAAACATTATTACCAATATAACATTCTTACAACGTAGAGAAACTTCACTTTGTAAAACATTATTATCAATATTACCTTCTAACAATGTAATTCAAGCTCAGTGTAAAACATTATTATCAATATAACATTCGGATAATATAAACGATCTACATTTTGTAAAATATTATTATCGATATTACCTTCTAACAATGTAATTCAAGCTCAGTGTAAAACATTATTATCAATATAACATTCGGATAATATAAACGATCTACACTTTGTAAAATATTATTATCGATATTACCTTCTAACAATGTAATTCAAGCTCAGTGTAAAACATTATTATCAATATAACATTCGGATAATATAAACGATCTACACTTTGTAAAATATTATTATCGATATTACCTTCTAACAATGTAATTCAAGCTCAGTGTAAAACATTATTATCAATATAACATTCGGATAATATAAACGATCTACACTTTGTAAAACATTATTATCAATATTGTATTCTAACAATGTAAACCAACTTCATTCTGTAAAACATTGTTATTAATATAGCATTCTAACAATGTCACCCAACTTCATACACTTTGTAAAACATTATTATCAATATAACATTCTTACAATGTAAACCAAATTAGCTCTGTAAGACATTATTATGAATATAATATTCTAACAATGTACACCAACTTCACCTTGTAAAACATTGTTATCAGTATTCCATTCTAAATATGTAAACGAACTTCACTCTACAAAAACATTATTATCAATATAGCATTCTAACAATGCTATCCAACTTCACTTTGTAAAACATTATTATCAATATTATATTCTAACAATGTAATCCAACTTCACTCTGTAAAACATTATTATCGGCATAACATTCTAACAAAGTGAATCAACTACACTATGTAAAACATTATTATCGACATAACATTCTAAGAAGGTAAACCAACTGCACTCACTAAAACATTGTTATCAATATAGCATTTTAACAATGTAAACGATCCTTACTTTGTGAAACATTATTATAATATATAGCATTCTAGCAATGTAAACCAACTTCACTTTGTGAAATATTACTATCAATATAACATTCTAACAATTAAACGATCTTCACTTTGTAAAACATTATCAATATAACATTCTAACAATATAAACGATCTTCACTTTGTGAAACATAACTATCAATATAACATTCTAACAATATAAACGATCTTCACTTTGTGAAACATTACTATCAATATAACATTCTAACAATTAAACGATGTTCACTTTGTGAAACATTACTATCAATATAACATTCTAACAATATAAACGATCTTCACTTTGTGAAACATTACTATCAATATAACATTCTAACAATTAAACGATCTTCACTTTGTGAAACATTACTATCAATATAACATTCTAACAATTAAACGATCTTCACTTTGTGAAACATTACTATCAATATAACATTCTAACAATATAAACGATCTTCATTTTGTGAAACATTACTATCAATATAATATTCTAACAATTAAACGATCTTCACTTTGTGAAACATTACTATCAATATAACATTCTAACAATATAAACGATCTTCACTTTGTGAAACATTACTATCAATATAACATTCTAACAATTAAACGATGTTCACTTTGTTAAACATTGTTATCAATATAACATTCTAACAATTAAACGATGTTCACTTTGTGAAACATTACTATCAATATAACATTCTAACAATATAAACGATCTTCACTTTGTGAAACATTGTTATCAATATAACATTCTAACAATGTAAACCAACTTTAACTCTTTCATTTAACTAACATGATACCTTTTAAGGATGATGTTAAATATTTTTTGTTCCTTATTGTTATAGAATACAAATTACTGTAACCTCTATTTGACAGACTGTTTCACTTTTCGTTATTAAATGAGTAGTCCAAGACTTGGCGAGGGGCGATGTTGACTATCTGCCTTTCTTCCAATCTGCCGTTCTCATATAAAGACAGAGAGCCCTTGAGTTGCTTCAACAAACATAGAAGCCTAATTTTAAATTGATAGAATGAAATTAAGTCGGCTAGTGAATAAAGCCCGCCGCCATTTAATTTTTTTTTTTGCCTTATTCTCTGAGCGCATTCACGACATTAATATGTGGAAAGATTTTTGTGGCCATGAACCATGAATCCTTTAATTAAGAATCTGGAACGTTAAACATTAAGCCAAGCACGGTCCAAAAATATATATAGTAAATCAGTGCCTTTTACCAACTGTTATAATGACGTCATCACATTTTTACAACGTTCTTTTTGAGATAATGTTATTGTTTAATAACTTGTTTTACCAAGTGACTGATTAATTGTTTCTCTTCCTCATACTACGCCCCCCCTGCTAGTATAGCGGTAAGTTTACGAACTTACAACGCTAAAATCAGCGGTTCGATTCCCCTCGGTAGGCTCAGCAGATAGCCCCATGTGGCTTTGCTATAGGGCCTGGCATGGCCAAGCGCGTAAGGCGTGCGACTCGTAATCCGAGGGTCGCGGGTTCGCGCTCGCGTCGCGCTAAACATGCTCGCCCTCCTAGCCATGGGGTCGTATAATGTTACGGTCAATCCCACTATTCGTTGGTAAAAGAGTAGCCCAAGAGTTGGCGGAGGGTGGTGATGACTAGCTGCCTTCCCTCTAGTCTTACACTGCTAAATTAGGGACGGCTAGCACAGATAGCCCTCGAGTAGCTTTGTGCGAAATTCCAAAACAAACAAGGCTTTGCTATAAGAAAAACACACTCCTCATAATAAGAAAATTGTTTAACGGGTTTGTTTCATGAGGGTATAAATTCTATTTAATTTCTGTAGTGCATATTGATGTATGAAAGACATTTTAATTCTAGAAACGAAATATCTTATAACATTTAACTTTTACTTTTATTTATTTCAACACGTAACATTTCGCTTTACAGATTTTTCAATTGTGTCCCTCTTAAACACAAACCCGAAGAAGATGTAAAGCGAAACGTTGGGTGATGAGTTAAACGAAAATAATATATTCCTCATTTAACAATATTATTTAACGGGTTTACTTCGTCAAAATGGCCATATTGTTTAAAAAGCTTGGTGAGATTTCTGGGAAGTAATTATTGGCATTTATATTGTTAATATGCGCATGACAGCACCATTATCTACAGTAGCAATAAATGAATAATTAGGCTTAGTGTCTAACCTCCCGCATATTATAATTTTGACTGAAAAATGTTGGAACAATTTTGTCATGACGAGGTTTTTGTTCTTATTTATTTTTAAGAACTACGACTCTCGTAGAAGTAACACTGAAAGAAGATGTGCGTCCGATGCATAATACATACATCACGTGCGTTAGAAACGCGCTCTGTATTAGACGCGATATGCAGAGGAAGTCCCGATTCGTCGCTATTTGAATAGGTTGCGAAAAGATATTTTAATACATAAAAAAGTCAATTTTAATAATTGTTTTGTATGCATGATCTGCTAAGTATTCATAAATATTTATAATATTCATCAAAATAAATCCTTGAGTTGTGGAAACACAAGGAGCCACCAGTCACTGTTACTGCTTCGTGTGTTTTCATTATAGTATTGTAGACATCACTTCTAACAGCCCTTCGTTGGTTCGGCAAAGATATACAAACGTAATTACTGTCTGACTTTCTTTGGAAATACCGACAACCCGGCAATGAATTTCTAGGATCAACCTATTAATGATTATTTCGTTACGATATATTTAAAACAGTCTTTAGCATTTACGAAACGAATAACAAACAAAAAACAGGGTGAAGTTTAACAGTCAGAGTATGTTTTCATATAATTAAATGTAGGCACGTTTGAAAAAAACACTGAAACCTAAAGTTTTTACCATGATAAAATAATACCTTTTGAAGTCAAAAAATTACCCTCTGAAGTCAAAATAATACCAACTGATTTTGAAAAACACCCTCTGAAGTCATAAGTATACCTTCTGAAGTCAAAAGAATACCCTCTGAAGTCAAAAGAATACCCTCTGAAGTCAGGAGTATACTCTCTGAAGTCAAAAGTATACCCTCTGAAGTCAAAAGAATACAATTGAGTTTGAAAAATTCCCTCTGAAGGCAGAATAATACCAACTAATTTTGAAAAACACCCTCTCTTGTATTGTCCACATTGCTTCACACACCAAAGTGACAAAGAATTTATAGTTTTCATAGGTTAAGCTTAAGAAACTAAGATGTTGTTCCCCTAATACGAATCCCGCGAGAAAGATGAGTAGGTAAATGGAAATGAAGACTTGGGCAAGAGACGTATAGGGGTTCTTAAACCGGTTTTGTTCACCAAATTTTAACAGCAGAACAAGGGCAATACCAAACATTCCCGAAATAAACGTTCAGCCCCGATTTTGCCAAAGGCCTTAAAAGAATTGAAAAGACTATAATTATTAGGTTCACGTCAAACTTATGGTTCCACCATTAATAGTTGCCTTTATTGGAAGTCTTGTCATGGTAAATAAAAACCAAAGCCTTTACTGCCTTTAGCTAATTTAGTTTAATCTGTCTAAATGGTTACAAAAACCGAGTATTTAAATTCATATTAAAATAAAACAACACATTTAGGGAAAACAAAGTCAACTGATGCAATGAAAAACATTTAATTACACAAAAGTTTTGCTTCGAAGGTTTTATCAAAATCTGATCCATAGCCACAGAAGAAGTGATTTAATCTTGTACAACTTTATTTTATTTTTTTAATATCCACATTCTTAGAAAATGATCATTTTGTTTTCTGCAGAACACACTGAAGGTTGATTCAATATAATCGGTATGTTTCATCTCTTTACTTCTATTTTAAAACTTTAACTTCCTCTCATGAGCCAAAACAACGCCTAGTATTCTGTAAAATAGCCCGAGTTATTTGACCACATGAGGATTACATTGTCATTAACACTTTTGTTACATGAAATGTAAGGAAACGGTTGTTTTTACGGTTGTAATGTTTTATTTTTATATCTCACGTGCATTTATATTTTATTATTCATACGAATACAGACGATAATCGCTATCTACAATTGTTTTATAAAAGCGATGTAGGACTGGTTACTGAACTTGAACAATAAATGGAACCAAACAAGAGAGTAAAGGAGGACAACATATTACTTGTTGGGCTAATGATAATATAACATGCTTGACCTTACACAGAGAATGCAATTTATATATTACTTAGTTCTTTGCACACTTTGTCTTTAGAAAGCTTAGTGTTTGAATAGAATATCAGTTTTTGTCAGTAAAAACTGACAACTTTTCATTAGTTAACTATAGAATACTACTTTATGACTGTTTTACAGTAGAATAACACTTTGAAATTGGAATTACTGATTCTATTTGTTTTGCCAGTGCGGAATCCAGTAATGTAAGGATTTTATTCTCCATGTAAAGTCGAGACAGCTTGGTTTGATATGTGATCATTAGCCAGATTAAATAAGACCAAAAGTACCCACAAGAAGAGATTTAAAGGTTTGTGACCTATTGGTTAACATACTGTGGTGTAAATCCGAAGATTCGAAGTTTGTGTCCCGTTGTCTGGAAACACGTCCTAAACTTAAGAACCATGGGTTTTCCTAGTTTTTATCAGCCAATAGTAGCTCAGGAATTTACAATAAATGCTATTGAATAGTTGTTTTCTTTCTTGTCTTTAAGTTAAAAGTCATGCAGATAGCTTTCGTTTATAAATCCGTAGAAAAATTCCAAAACATGTGGACGTTACTTTTATTCTACTCTGAAAATGATTATATGGATAAAAAACTTATGTGTTTGGTTCTGTAGAAGAGACTTAAGTTGTGTTATGTGTATCTAACCTTCTTTACACTAAAAACTGATGTGTTGGATTCTAAAGAAGAGACTTAAGTTGTGTGGTTTGTGTCTAGCCTTCCTTATAATTAAAAACAAACTGATGTGTTGGGTTCTGTAGAAGAGACTTAAGTTGTGTTGTTTGTGTCTAGCCTTCCTTATAATTAAAAACAAACTGATGTGTTGGGTTCTGTAGAAGAAACTTAAGCTGTGTTGTGTGTGTGTTTAGCCTGCCTTATAATTAAAAACAAACTGATGTATTGGAGTTGTGTCTCGCCATCTTCTGGGTGAAATTATAGGAATGAAATTGGTTTTGATTGTAGTTAGACAATACCTGAAAAACACAGAAAGGAATAGAGACACTTTATTAGCTCAACTCATTAGTTGTTTAAAGTACCGTTAAAAACAGGATTATTAAATTAAACTAGCTGTATAATTATAGATAATGATGGAGGCAAGTACTTGCTCCTGAATATCACATACAGTGTCCATGAAAAACAAACATATCACATAGTCTTGTGTGGACTATACGAACGTGAATGTCTTTACAAGAAAAGATGTTTATCCTTGTCCAGGTATTAATGATGCTTTTCATAGTTTGCCCGTTTTTATATTTGCCTTAATAACTGGATTACAATGTACTTGCATCCAATCCAGGAGGAATGTATCATCATTCCCATCCATTTGTGTCAAATAAGCCAGATTTCAGTACCAGATATCATGTGTCACTTCAACACGGGGGGTTAATTTAACTGATAAATGGTCATTGGGAAGGAAACTTAATACAGAAACTAGAGAATGTTTAGTTTGCTGAACTATAATCTGGTTTGGAAATTTTTACAACATTTAAAAGATTAATGGATCCCTTTTCGTGACACAATAGTACTGAAACTCCTTGGAATATCAAAAATGTAAAACCTTAAGTTCTATAACTTAATCTAAACAAAACTACATTGTTATGGAATATGTTTGTCGAGATAGTAAAACCGATGGTAAAAAGTGTTTGATTTGAAGACCAAAGCTGTGGTGTCAGCTTTAATTTTACATAACACTGAGGAGTCTAAAAACGATTCTACACAAAACAAGTGATTGAACATTTATTTAACCTTATGTAACATGTGAAGATCTAGCTATTTATATAAAGTGATATTACATGCACAGACACGAAATATATTAATAGGACATGTTTAACATTGACCGTTACATCATACTGTGGGTGTGTGTGAACTTTACGTTTACACTATATTACATTACGTTACACTGCGTATGTCTTCCACTGGTTTAGGTTTACACTACAATACATTACGTTACACTGCGTATGTCTTCCACTGGTTTAGGTTTACACTACACTATATTACGTTACACTGTGTATGTCCTCCACTGGTTTAGGTTTACAGTACATTACGTCACATTGTACATGTCCTCCACTGTTTCATGTTTACACTACATTACATCACATTGTATATTCTTCACTATAATTATGGCTCAGATATCAGGAAAGTTTACTGTTCATTCTTTACCGTGATGACGTTTTGAACTACGTTTCTCGTATTGTGAGAACACGTTTTTCTTAAAAATGTATTTCATTAAACAATGACTTATGAAAATTACTTGAAAAGGGCCAGGATACATTTAAGAGTTGTAAATGGTTTCATAGAATTTTGATTGTTAAATAATAAACAGATATATGAGTTTCTAAATGTATCTAACTATTTTTATTACTTAATCATTTTGAAATATAAATACATTTCTGATTTTAACTAATTGATTAATTACATCATAACCCTGAAGCATTAAGTAAATTATCTCTGTCTTCTCACTGATCTGTTGGGACGGAGTGACACCAAACTTTACCCTGTAAGGTTGTTGACTCGAAAGTTGCATGAGAAAATAGCCCTCTAGCAAACTGTCTTATTTCTGAATAGCTAACAATCATATATGACACAAAAACCTTTAGAGTCAATTAAGAGTTTCAAATCAAAGTTCTTCTCTCTTAGGCATCAAAGGTATTAATCAAATATGAGGTAAAAACAACCTTCCGAGACAGTTAGAGTTTATTAGAATTGGTTAGGCGTATTCTTATCTTCGAATCGTATCCATCAGCTTGAGCTGAAAGCTGCTATTGTTATCTCTTCATTTTTGTTTTTGTGTTGATAAAGAGTTTATATTTGATTTTATTTGAACATTTCATATAACTTTCGGTTTTCTGTTTAATTCATATGAGTATTAGTTATATAGACACATTTGTCTAAAGCTCAGTAAATATTATTTTTCTTCTGTGTAGCTCATCTGTATCGGCTTTTCTTTCTAAGTAATTCAGTTTAAAGCTTACAAGACATATTCTCTCAAACTTCCTGTTATTCGCAAAACAACTCTGTCTGTACTGTAACAATCTTTAGTGAAGAATACCACAATATTGTAGTTTTTAACAATATCATACCAAAAGACTTACAAGACTGCTGCTAAAAGTTTTTGGTTCATTATTTCAGTTTTAACAATCATGCCCCCAGTGTCACAGCGGTATATCTATGGAGTTACAAAGTTAGAATCCGAGTTTCGATACCCGTCATGGGCAGAGTACAAATAGCCCATTGTGTTGCTTTGTACTTAATTCCAAACAAAAACTGTTGTTATACGTTGTTGGTTCAAGTTCCTGTTCTAAGAATATTATTAATCCACTTCAACGTAATAACATCAGATATTTTAGTACGTGAAATACGTAGCATTGAAAATATTAAATAAATAAGTTACATTTACTATCACTATTGACGAAATAATAACTATTTTTATAAAAATAAAGACAATGTTGGTTGTGGAGAATCAGAATATTAGGAAACAGTAGTGCAGAGACGGTTTTCAGAGTTTGTACCATTTGGGTAAGTGAGGCAGGGCTTTCGAAAAATACTTTTGAGCCCCATTGGTCACTTTTAGTATTTGTTGTTCTGAAAACTAAAATGACCAAAATTCCAATTACCTTTCCTATTGTGTCCCAAAATATATATATGTATATTTGTAACTAGAAAACTAGGAAAGAACAACAAACATCATGATGAAGTTTCAAAAGTAATATTGTTATGTGTGTGTGAAACTTCCCATTTTGTGATCTGAAAACCAGGAAAGAACAAAGTGTGTGTGGCGTAGTCCCTAAAGTAATATCGTTATGTGTGTGTGAAAACTTCCCATTTTGTGATCTGAAAACCAGGAAAGAACAAAGTGCGTGTGGAGTAGTCCCTAAAGTAATATCGTTATGTGTGTGTGAAAACTTCCCATTTTGTGATTTGAAAACCGGGAAAGAACAAAGTGCGTGTGGAGTAGTCCCTAAAGTAATATTGTTATGTGTGTGTGAAACTTTCCATTTTGTGATTTGAAAACCGGGAAAAAACAAAGTGTGTGTGGCGTAGTCCCTAAAGTAATATTGTTATGTGTGTGTGAAAGTTTCCATTTTGTGATCTGAAAACCAGGAAAGAACAAAGTGTGCGTGGCGTAGTCCAAAAAGTAATATTGTTATGTGTGTGTGGAACTTTCCATTTTGTGATTTGAAAACCGGGAAAGAACAAAGTGCGTGTGGAGTAGTCCCTAAAGTAATATTGTTATGTGTGTGTGAAAGTTTCCATTTTGTGATCTGAAAACCAGGAAAGAACAAAGTGTGCGTGGCGTAGTCCCAAAAGCAATATTGTTATGTGTGTGTGGAACTTTCCATTTTGTGATCTGAAAACCAGGAAAGAACAAAGTGTGTGTGGCGTAGTCCGAAAAGTAATATTGTTATGTGTGTGTGGCGCAGACCCAAAATTAATATTGTTATGTGTGTGTGGAACTTTCCATTTTGTGATTTGAAAACCGGGAAAGAACAAAGTGCGTGTGGAGTAGTCCCTAAAGTAATATTGTTATGTGTGTGTGAAACTTTCCATTTTGTGATTTGAAAACCGGGAAAGAACAAAGTGCGTGTGGAGTAGTCCCTAAAGTAATATTGTTATGTGTGTGTGAAAGTTTCCATTTTGTGATTTGAAAACCAGGAAAGAACAAAGTGTGTGTGGCGTAGTCTGAAAAGTAATATTGTTATGTGTGTGTGAAAGTTTCCATTTTGTGATCTGAAAACCAGGAAAGAACAAAGAGTGTGTGGCGTAGATCCAAAAGTAATATTGTTATGTGTGTGTGGAACTTTCCATTTTGTGATCTGAAAACCAGGAAAGAACAAAGTGCGTGTGGAGTAGTCCCTAAAGTAATATTGTTATGTGTGTGTGGCGCAGACCCAAAATTAATATTGTTATGTGTGTGTGAAAGTTTCCATTTTGTGATTTGAAAACCGGGAAAGAACAAAGTGTGTGTGACGTAGTCCCAAAAGTAATATTGTTATGTGTGTGTGAAAGTTTCCATTTTGTGATTTGAAAACCGGGAAAGAACAAAGTGTGTGTGACGTAGTCCCAAAAGTAATATTGTTATGTGTGTGTGAAAGTTTCCATTTTGTGATTTGAAAACCGGGAAAGAACAAAGTGTGTGTGACGTAGTCCCAAAAGTAATATTGTTATGTGTGTGTGAAAGTTTCCATTTTGTGATCTTCAAACCAGGAAAGAACAAAGGGTGTGTGACGTAGTCGTACAATTAACGTGTACTTGAAACTTTTCACGAACATTAATGCTTTATATATATATATATATAGAGAGAGAGAGAGAGATGAGTTTCTTTGCAATAATTCCACAGCTATATGTTTGATGAGCCCACCAACTAAGAGAAGCCGGAACCAAAGCCAACTCTAGTGTTGCAGCGAGCGTTTTATTTGTGTATACAGATTATAATTATAATAAAACCGCTCAGCGAGTAGGGATATATTGCACCTTCTGTCTGCTTACAGTCGCAGTTGGTGTTTTAACACTACTAGAACATTCGAACCAGTCAAGAAATAACGTGACAGTTAAATTTATTGACACCACGTTCCTGTATACACAGGTGAGAAATTCTGTATTTTAATAGTAATTTGACTCCGCCTATACACGAAGTATCTGAATATGTATAGTTTCAGTGAAAATATATATCAGTAGAACGTTTCTTGTTTTTTTTTCTCTGTGCGCCCTCTTTCTTTAGTCTCTGATAAATGTTTGTAATATCTTCACATCTATATGATAATTCGTAGAAAGCTTAAGTGAGTGAATTATGTAAAGCATTACATTGTTATTTATGAGTTACCTATTTCTAAACAACTTCGGGATTACCCATGTTTTGAAGGTGTAATATATTTGAAAGGGGCGTAATAAATCACTATCACAAACATATCACGTTGATATTATATTAGGATATTTTAATAGTAGGTACACGTCAAAGGAAACCTAGATATTTTATTTCATGAATTTACGACTAGCAAATTTAAACTGAGAAGCAAATAGAAGGCGCGTTTTATTCAAAAAATCGACATAAAATTTTAAAACGTGACTGTACTTTGCGCAGGCCGAAACTACAGCAATAACTAACACCACGGTCGAAATATAATCACCACTTTTGTCTTTAAGACATGTAATAATTGACAGCCAACACCGTCTATCGGCACTAGAAAAAGTGAAAAAAAACAACAACATAAATTCAAGTTTGCCCTTGAAGAAGAAAGGTCCACCGTTCGAAAACGTTCGGGTAATATAGGGGTTTTTCGCTTTTCTAACATAAATCTAGTTATATCAATGTGGCGCTATCTATGAAGATTATTGTGAAACTTTTGTTGAAAAGCGTAGATTAATTAATTTCTCGTATTCGTTGAAAGAAAAGGTTCTCAATATTTGAAAAATAAAATAAAATTAGATTTTGAATATTCTCTGTTGTGGACTAATTGATTTATGTGGGTAAAATAGAAGAGAAACCTAGAATAAAAAGTTTACTAAGTAACACGTTGTAGTGGGAAACTTGACCATGTTTAGGTTTTGTTTTTTAATAATTTTCCGGCAAATCTTCACAAGAACAAGTTAGGCATAGGTGTACTTAACGTATAAATTAGATGGAAGACAACTAGTTAACAACACTCGCCGTCAACTCTTGGCTATCCTTATCTGATCGAATAGTGGAATTTGAATCAAAGATGTAAAGTACAAAGTACGTTTTGCTGAAACGAGATGAAAACCATGGACTCTCGAATTCACAGTTCAATTTTGCCTGATTTTTACAAAATATTAATATTTTAACCACACATTCTAGTTTCTAAACCCACGTACACTACTGTGTATGTTTAGGGTATTTTGTATTTCATTAAATATTTCGGTCAGATAAGACCGAAATGTGAGCTACACGTCGAAGAGTTTGAGGTTCGACACATAGTGCCGCTGATAACACACCGCATGGGAGCGATATAGATATTAAAGTCAATCCTGTTGTTCGGCTTAAAGAACCGATCAAATCCCATTTGGTGGTGGATACTAGCAGTTAGCTGTCTTCCTTATAGTCAGTAGTTAGCAATTAGGAACGGCTATGTGTGAAGCCCAAGGGAACTTTGACCTGATCGTTTAACCCACTTACTGGTCAGTTTGAAAACAAAAACATGCATCTGATATGTAAAACAACCCAGTAAAATATACTCGATACCAAATACGTACAACATCTTACAAACGTTTTCACCCACCTAGCAATTACGTCAAATTTCTACGAAATACAAATAATGTAAACAATGTTCTTTGAATGAACTTGTTTTTTCAAAACTCTAATGATCAGACTTAACATTTTTATGAGTGAAGAAGGTTGAACGTCAGCAAAACCTGCAAAGAATAAACATAAACTCAAATTTACCAGTCACATAACCATTAAGCCCCCAACGTCAATACTTGATGGAAACATTTTAGGTTCCAATTACTGCTATGCGTCTTTATGGATATGTCTCTACAAGTTTTGCACAATTGGATGGTCTAATTTTTTGTTCGTTCTTCCTGGTAAAACTGGCCCAATTCTTACAAGTTATTTGATGGGCTGCAATATTCATGTCTCTCCATAACTGTTCCATTAGAGTTAACTCATGGCATTAACTGGGTCACTCCAGGACACCAACTTCGTTCTTTTGAAACCACTCCAGTGTAATTTTGGCCTTGTGTTTCGGGTTCTATTGAAATATAAATTTTCGACTCAGTTTTAGATTAATGATTGACTCAAGCAGGTTTTCTTCCAGAACTCATCTGTAATTTCACCATCCATCTTTCCTTCAATCCTTACAAACTTCCTGGTCCCTGCTGATAAGAAACATCCTCATAACATGATGCTGCCATTACAATGTTTGACAGTTGGGATGGTGTTGACTGGGTGATGTGCTGTGTTGTGATGATGTTGACTGGTGATGTACTGCGTTGTGATGGTGTTGACTAGTGATATGCTGTGTTGTGATGGTGTTGACTGGTGATGTGCTGTGTTGTGATGGTGTTGACTGGTGATGTGATGTGTTGGGTTTGCCCCACACGTAACGCTTTGAATTTAGACCAAAAAGCTAAATTTTTGTCTCGTCTGACCACAACAACCTTCTGCTACAGGTCTGAAACATCAATTATATGCTTTGTCGCAAACTCCGTACGAGGTTTAAGATAATTTTTTCAGTAATAGCTTCTTTCTTTCGACTCGTCCATACAGAACCAGTTTTGTGTAGGAACCAGAATACTGTCGATATACGAACACTGACTCCCATTACAGACATGGAAGTTAGTAAATGTCTCAAAGTCACCGTTGGCTTCACAGTAGCATCCCTACCCAGGTTACCACTTGTTTGGCTGTTTAGATTGGAAGGGTGGTCTGATGTGGGTATTGACTGGGTGGTATGAAGCACATTCCACTCCTTAATGATGCACTTCATTGTACTCTAAGGTAAATCAGTGACTTTTCTTGTAACCTTCTCCTGATCTGTACTTCTCTACCACCATATTCTGACTCCTTAATGATGCACTTCATTGTACTCTAAGGTAAATCAGTGACTTTTCTTGTAACCTTCTCCTGATCTGTACTTCTCTACCACCATATTCTGACTTCTTAATGATGCACTTCATTGTACTCTAAGGTAAATCAGTGACTTTTCTTGTAACCTTCTCCTGATCTGTACTTCTCTACCACCATATTCTGACTTCTTAATGCACTTCATTGTACTCTAAGGTAAATCAGTGACTTTTCTTGTAACCTTCTCCTGATCTGTACTTCTCTACCACCATATTCTGACTCCTTAATGATGCACTCATTGTACTCTAAGGTAAATCAGTGACTTTTCTTGTAACCTTCTCCTGATCTGTACTTCTCTACCACCATATTCTGACTCCTTAATGATGCACTTCATTGTACTCTAA
Organism: Tachypleus tridentatus; assembly: GCF_004210375.1. Classification (NCBI taxonomy): domain Eukaryota; kingdom Metazoa; phylum Arthropoda; class Merostomata; order Xiphosura; family Limulidae; genus Tachypleus; species Tachypleus tridentatus. The sequence goes on along the minus strand of NC_134826.1, from coordinate 52,613,337 downwards.
GGTAAATCAGTGACTTTTCTTGTAACCTTCTCCTGATCTGTACTTCTCTACCACCATATTCTGACTTGTTTGGTCTTCATGGTTGGTCTATTGTATCAGTATGTGAGTTGTGGACAGACGTACTAAACTCTGAAGTCAAGTTAAATCACGGAACCATTACACTAATTCTGTGACCTTTCAAACTATTCTTTTGTATTGGAACTGATTTAGGATTGCCGTAGAAAAGGGATTGAATACTCATACACTTGAGAATATTCTAATTTTCTTTGAAAATCTAACACACACTTACATTATATCAACATTTTTAAAATATTTCTCAGCTTGCAGTACATTTTGTAGATTCTAAATGTAAAGCCCCAGTTAAAAGCTTCACGTTTGTAAGTTTAATGTTTAAAAGTTTCCCGTTTGTAAGTTCCATGTTTGAATGTTTTATGACGATAACAAAATGTGGAAACATTGCAGGGGGTGGTGGTGGGTGGGGTGAAGACTACATTTCTTGCTCAGTATAGATTTTCAATACCTATAACATTTTAATCATTTTCTACACTTGCCACACCCCCTATTGTGACACATTAAATTATTTCTATACATACCCTACCAGCAAAACCTGACAATTCCGCTGCATATAATAACAAGTATTTCGGTAAACATTTTTAGTAACGTGACATATTAGGCACATAATATGATGGGGTACATTAGGTATGTGACGCAATGCGATATTATATATACAGTATAATGTGACACATTATGTATATGACGCAATGTAACATTGTATATACAGTATAATGTGACACATTAGGTATATAATATAATATGAGACATTACGTATATGACGCATTGTGATAACTTATGTATAATTATGAAACATTATGCATTGTGTAATACGACACATTATACATGTATGTTAAGAGTTTAACGTATGTGATGTAAGAGCTGTTTATAAAACAGATTTACCCATATCAACCGACATGTTTGTTTAAATTGGTGTGTATTTAACACGAACCATATGCTGGAAAGGTTCTTACAACAAAATATAATGTTTTTTGTTTCGTGTTGCCAGTTATGAAATGGCAGCTCAAAATTGTTTCATGTTAAAAAATTAGCATATCTGTTGTTAGGCTGTCAACATTATACCCACCGCCAGTATCGAAACCCGGTTTTAGCGTTATAAATCATCATAATCACTCACACTATTACTGCGTTCACAGATGTCTTTCTTTCTCTCTTTTCGTACTCGAGTTGACTGTCAATCTCTGATATTTTTCTATGTTTAAAAGAAACGTGGCAAGTTGTGTTTTTTTCTGTCACCAGTACCTTGTTATTTCAGTACCTTGTTATTTCTTAGTTGTTAAAAAGAAAAGATGGTGTTATCCCAAAAAACTTTGCGGCCATAAATAAAACATCGGGTTATTTTCTAAAATTGGGGTAACAAAGTTGTAAGTATAATATGTAGTTTGAGAGAATCTCAAAGTGCGCGTGATTTATTCGAGCTACTATAGCATAAATCAAGAACCGAATCTGAGTCAGTCTGCATCTATAGCGTCTTTTTTTTTTAATTTTTGAGAAAAAAAATTGTAGCAACTCATAAACATAATACAGACGTTTCACTGTTTTATAAATTACGACCTCTTGTGCGACTGTTTTACGCGTCTCCCGGTTCTTTTAATGACATGCTAGATAACTAGCTAAAAAGAGGAATAGAGTTATCAAAATATTTTGTTCACTCGTCTGACAAAATAAATGGCTTTGAGTTTCACCGTAGTGGGTGATCACAACTTGAGAAACTTTGCTTGTAATTGGGCGATGGTGGGTGGGAATGGAGCATGCTCCACCTATTGTTCGTGCAACCCACTAATGGACTTATCCACGTAATATCCTCTCCAATATACCTCTTTTTTCTGACGCGAAAATTAGACTGGTACACATTTATCAAAAGTCTACTATTGGCATGGTCATTCTCTACGTTAGTTCACTGCTCGTAGGCAGTGAAATTTGATTGCTTTTCTGAAAAGTTTATTATGCACACAGAACCTTTCAGGTGTGTGTGTGTGTGTGTAAGGGCACATGCTGTGGTCTACTGGAGAAGCCGCACGCACTGTGTTACAGACCTTCCAACACACTAACCCTAGAAGATATAGATTGGTGAATTCTCTTCGTGCCCGTCACGTGGAGAAGGAAATAGACAAGATGAATGTGTTGTAGGTGAAACTTACAACCATAGGTTACCAAAGAAGCTGATTCATGCGGGGCGGCGTAATTAGTATTTACCGTCAACTAATTTCGTTGCTGTAGTGTCATTAAAATAATGTAAACCGTTCGCTATGCACACACTTTTTTATTATATGAAACACCGCAGGCGAGGAGCTACTGCGCGCCGTTCTATAATGAGGAAAATGACGAATCTCTGGCAGTTGTGACTTCACCATGGAAAGCTTCCAATGGATACCAACGTTTCTAACTGCCATTCCATGGTGCAGAAATTATCTTCTCATGATATCTCAAACAACAGCTTTCTTTTGTAAACGTCAATAACAATTTTACCTTTCCAGTTTGTATCATGAACCTCTCCAGCTTGTGTTATGAACGTCTCCAGATTGTATCGTGAACCCTTTGTATTCTTACAAGAAGTATCATTAAAAACGTATCAACTTGTGTAATTTCGCATAAGAACTTCCGGTGTTTGTATTAGAAACGTTTACCAGCTTTGGCCACTTAATGCTATGGAACTACGTGTAACTTACAACCAGATGTTTTTTGTGTTCTTACGAAAGAAATATTAATACGAACCGCTCCTTTCTGTCACTCATAAGCAGAAGCTGTTGCTAGTTTATAAGTATAACAATCTAATAATTCGTGTTTTTACGTCATCACACTCATAATGTCTCACAATACACACCAATGTTTCTCAACTTTTTCGCCCAAGACACTCCTACACATAGTATACAGTTTACACGGCAATTCCACCCAAGAAGAGATCACAAAGATATGTTCCCGCCCCCAATACGTCTCAAATGAAGGGAAATTTGTCAGTGTTCATTTTTTTAGTGCATATAAAAGTATTTCAAATATCTGATGCAGTAACTTAGTTGTTTTATATTAGTAACTTAGTTGTTAATATCACGGCTGAAGAACAGTGTCAGACAATTGTTTATCAATATACATTCATATCTATTAGTATCAATAATTACCACATTAATATTGAAAGCTATGATAACAGTGTCAAAATACTATATTTTTTCAAGTTCGCGCAAAGCTACACGTGGTCTATCTGTTCTAGCCGTCCCTAATTTAGTAGTGTGATACTAGAGGGAAGGCAGCTAGCCATCATCGCCAACTCTTGGGCTACTCTTTTACCAGCAAAAAGTGGGACTGACCGTCACACTATAACGCCTCCAGGGTTGAAAGAACAAGCATGTTTGGTATGATGGGAATTCGAACCCACGATCCTCGGATTACGAATCGAGCGCCTTAACCACCTGGCCATGCCGGACCTCGACTTGAAGTGCTGGAGTTGTGTTCGAATCATCC